>NW_027521928.1:0-43329 GCF_052094955.1 Ictidomys tridecemlineatus | reverse complement strand
AATCTCAGCAAACATTTTTTCACCCAATCTTGATGATTCTTTCAGGTAATGATCAGTACACCAAAACCACTTGGCTCACCAAATTTCGTTCTTCTAGGTTAAACCGTTTATTTGCAGTAACCGTTTTCATTTTTAGGTTTCACTCTGTTTTCTCCTACAGCGATACATGTATTTGGAACTCTAAATCAAACACGGTTTGTGCTGGCTCTTTGAAACTTGACACAATAAAGCAGTTTCAAGTTCTATATCTATGGTTTGTTTGCTGTTGATGTAGCCCTAAGCAGAGATTGGCGAAAATCACTTTGATTAAAAGGGGTTGCCAATGTTGAAAAAAACTACAAGTTGCCTGAAATCTCAGCAAACATTTTTTCACCATATCTTGATGATTCTTTCAGGTAATGATCAGTACACCAAAACCACTTGGCTCACCAAATTTCATTCTTCTAGGTAAAACCGTTCGTTTGCAGTACCGTTTTCATTTTTAGGTTTCACTCTGTTTTCTCCTAAAGGGATACAGGTATTTGGAACTCTAAATGAAATTCGTTTTGTGCTAGCTCTTTGAAACTTGACACAATAAAGCAGTTTCAAGTTCTATCTCTATCGTTTGTTTGCTGTTGATGTAGCCCTAAGCAGAGACTGGCGAAAATCACTTTGATGGAAAGGGGTTGCCAAGCTTCCAAAAAACTACGGGTTGCCTGAAATCACAGCAAATATTTTTTCACCGAAACTTGATGATTCTTTCAGGTAATGATCAGTACACCAAAACCACTTGGCTCACCAAATTTCGATCTTCTAGGTTAAACCGTTCGTTTGCAGTAACCGTTTTCATTTTTAGGTTTCACTCTGTTTTCTCCTATAGGGATACATGTATTTGGAACTCTAAATGACAGACGGTTTCTACTAGCTCTTTGAAACTTGACACAATAAAGCAGTTTCAAGTTCTATCTCTATGGTTTGTTTGCTGTTGATGTAGGCCTAAGCAGAGACTGGCGAAAATCACTTTGATGGAAAGGGGTTGCCAAGCTTCCAAAAAACTACGAGTTGCCTGAAATCTCAGCAAACATTTTTTCACCCAATCTTGATGATTCTTTCAGGTAATGATCAGTACACCAAAACCACTTGGCTCACCAAATTTCGTTCTTCTAGGTTAAACCGTTCGTTTGCAGTAACCGTTTACATTTTTAGGTTTCACTCTGTTTTCTCCTATAGGGATACATGTATTTGGAACTCTAAATCAAACACGGTTTGTGCTAGCTCTTTGAAACTGGACACAATAAAGCAGTTTCAAGTTCTATCTCTATGGTTTGTTTGCTGTTGATGTAGCCCTAAGCAGAGACTGGCGAAAATCCCTTTGATGGAAACGGGTTGCCAAGCTTCCAAAAAACTACGAGTTGCCTGAAATCTCAGCAAACATCTTTTCACCATATCTTGATGATTCTTTCAGGTAATGATCAGTACACCAAAACCACTTGGCTCACCAAATTTCGTTCTTCTCGGTTAAACCGTTTGTTTGCAGTAACCGTTTCCATTTTTAGGTTTCACTCTGTTTTCTCCTATAGGGATACATGTATTTGGAACTCTAAATCAAACACGGTTTGTGCTAGCTCTTTCAAACTTGACACAATAAAGCAGTCATTCTATCTCTATGGTTTGTTTGCTGTTGATGTAGCCCTAAGCAGAGACTGGCGAAAATCACTTTGATGGAACGGGGTTGCCAATGTTGCAAAAAACTACGA
Source organism: Ictidomys tridecemlineatus (assembly GCF_052094955.1). Lineage (NCBI taxonomy): Eukaryota > Metazoa > Chordata > Mammalia > Rodentia > Sciuridae > Ictidomys > Ictidomys tridecemlineatus. Next base: position 41,593 of record NW_027521928.1, on the reverse strand, counting down.
GTTGCCTGAAATCTCAGCAAATATTTTTTCACCATATCTTGATGATTCTTTCAGGTAATGATCAGTACACCAAAACCACTTGGCTCACCAAATTTCGTTCTTCTAGGTTAAACCGTTCGTTGGCAGTAACCGTTTTCATTTTTTGGTTTCACTCTGTTTTCTCCTATAGGGATACATGTATTTGAAACTCTAAATGACAGACGGTTTGTACTAGCTCTTGAAACTTGACACCATAAAGCAGTTTCAAGTTCTATCTCTATGGTTTGTTTGCTGTTAATGTAGCCCTAAGCAGAGACAGGCGAAAATCACTTTGATGGAAAGGGGTTGCCAAGCTTCCAAAAAACTACGAGTTGCCTGAAATCTCAGCAAACATTTTTTCACCCAATCTTGATGATTCTTTCAGGTAATGATCAGTACACCAAAACCACTTGGCTCACCAAATTTCGTTCTTCTAGGTTAAACCGTTCGTTTGCAGTAACCGTTTTCATTTTTAGGTTTCACTCTTTTTCTCCTATAGGGATACATGTATTTGGAACTCTAAATGACAGACGGTTTTTACTAGCTCTTTGAAACTTGACACAATAAAGCAGTTTCAAGTTCTATCTCTATGGTTTGTTTGCTGTTGATGTAGCCCTAAGCAGAGACTGGCGAAAATCACTTGGATGGAAAGGGGTTGCCAAGATTCCAAAAAACTACGAGTTGCCTGAAATCTCAGCAAACATTTTTTCACCCAATCTTGATGATTCTTTCAGGTAATGATCAGTACACCAAAACCACTTGGCTCACCAAATTTCGTTCTTCTAGGTTAAACCGTGCGTTTGCAGTAACCGTTTTCATTTTTAGGTTTCACTCTGTTTTCTCCTATAGGGATACATGTATTTGGAACTCTAAATCAAACACGGTTTGTGCTAGCTCTTTCAAACTTGACACAATAAAGCAGTTTCAAGTTCTATCTCTATGATTTGTTTGCTGTTGATGTAGCCCTAAGCAGAGACTGGCGAAAATCACTTTGATGGAAAGGGGTTGCCAAGCTTCCAAAAAACTACGAGTTGCTGAAATCTCAGCAAATATTTTTTCACCCAATCTTGATGATTCTTTCAGGTAATGATCAGTACACCAAAACCACTTGGCTCACCAAATTTCGTTCTTCTAGGTTAAACCGTTCGTTTGCAGTAACCGTTTTTATTTTTAGGTTTCACTCAGTTTTCTCCTATAGGGATACATGTATTTGGAACTCTAACTCAAACACGGTTTGTGCTAGCTCTTTGAAACTTGACACAATAAAGCAGTTTCAAGTTCTATCTCTATGGTTTGTTTGCTGTTGATGTAGCCCTAAGCAGAGACTGGCGAAAATCACTTTGATGGAAAGGGGTTGCCAAGCTTCCAAAAAACTACGAGTTGCCTAAAATCTCAGCAAACATTTTTCACCCAATCTTGATGATTCTTTCAGGTAATGATCAGTACACCAAAACCACTTGGCTCACCAAATTTCGTTCTTCTAGGTTAAACCGTTCGTTTGCGGTAACCATTTTCATTTTTAGGTTTCACTCTGTTTTCTCCTATAGGGATACATGTATTTGGAACTCTAAATGAAAGACGGTTTGTGCTAGCTCTTTCAAACTTGACACAATAAAGCAGTTTCAACTTCTATCGCTATGGTTTGTTTGCTGTTGATGTAGCCCTAAGCAGAGACTGGCGAAAATCACTTTGATGGAAAGGGGTTGCCAAGCTTCCAAAAAACTACGAGTTGCTGAAATCTCAGCAAACATTTTTTCACCCAATCTTGATGATTCTTTCAGGTAATGATCAGTACACCAAAACCACTTGGCTCACCAAATTTCGTTCTTCTAGTTTAAACCGTTCGTTTGCAGTAACCGTTTTTATTTTTAGGTTTCACTCTGTTTTCTCCTATAGGGATACATGTATTTGGAACTCTAAATCAAACACGGTTTGTGCTAGCTCTTTGAACCTTGACACAATAAAGCAGTTTCAAGTTCTATCTCTATGGTTTGTTTGCTGTTGATGTAGCCCTAAGCAGAGACTGGCAAAAATCACTTTGATGGAAAGCGGTTGCCAAGCTTCCAAAAAACTAGGATTTGCCTGAAATCTCAGCAAACATTTTTTCACCCAATCTTGATGATTCTTTCAGGTAATGATCAGTACACCAAAACCACTTGGCTCACCAAATTTCGTTCTTCTAGGTTAAACCATTTGTTTGCAGTAACCGTTTACATTTTTAGTTTTCACTCTGTTTTCTCCTATAGGGATACATGTATTTGGAACTCTAAATGAAAGACGGTTTGTGCTAGCTCTTTCAAAATTGACACAATAAAGCAGTTTCAAGGTCTATCTCTATGGTTTTTTTGCTGTTGATGTAGCCCTAAGCAGAGACTGGCGAAAATCACTTTGATGGAAAGGGGTTGCCAAGCTTCCAAAAACCTACGAGTTGCCTGAAATCTCAGCAAACTTCTTTTCATTATATCTTGATGATTCTTTCAGGTAATGATCAGTACACCAAAACCACTTGGCTCACCAAATTTCGTTCTTCTAGGTTAAACAGTTCGTTTGCAGTAACCGTTTTCATTTTTAGGTTTCACTCTGTTTTCTCCTATAGGGATACATGTATTTGGAACTCTAAATGAAAGACGGTTTGTGCTAGCTCTTTGAAAAATGACACAATAAAGCAGTTTCAAGTTCTATCTCTATGCTTTGTTTCCTGTTGATGTAGCCCTAAGCAGAGACTGGCGAAAATCATTTTGATGGAAAGGGTTTGCCAAGCTTCCAAAAAACTACGATTTTCCTGAAATCTCAGCAAACATTTTTTCACCCAATCTTGATGATTCTTTCAGGTAATAATTAGTACACCAAAACCACTTGGCTCACCAAATTTCGTTCTTCTAGGTTAAACCGTGCGTTTGCAGTAACCGTTTTCATTTTTAGGTTTCACTGTTTTCTCCTATAGGGATACATGTATTTGGAACTCTAAATCAAACACGGTTTGTGCTAGCTCTTTCAAACTTGACACAATAAAGCAGTTTCACGTTCTATCTATATGGTTTGTTTGCTGTTGATGTAGCCCTAAGCAGAGACTGGCGAAAATCACTTTGATGGAAAGGGGTTGCCAAGCTTCCAAAAACCTACGAGTTGCCTGAAAACTCAGCAAACTTCTTTTCATTATATCTTGATGATTCTTTCAGGTAATGATCAGTACACCAAAACCACTTGGCTCACCAAATTTCGTTCTTCTAGGTTAAACCGTTCGTTTGCAGTAACCGTTTTCATTTTTAGGTTTCACTCTGTTTTCTCCTATAGGGATACATGTATTTGGAACTCTAAATGAAAGACGGTTTGTGCTAGCTCTTTGAAACTTGACACAATAAAGCAGTTTCAAGTTCTATCTCTATGGTTTGTTTGCTGTTGATGTAGCCCTAAGCAGAGACTGGCGAAAATCACTTTGATGGAAAGGGGTTGCCAAGCTTCCAAAAAACTACGAGTTTCCTGAAATCTCAGCAAATATTTTTTCACCCAATCTTGATGATTCTTTCAGGTAATGATCAGTACACCAAAACTACTTGGCTGACCAAATTTCGTTCTCCTAGGTTAAACCGTTCGTTTGCAGTAACCGTTTACATTTTTAGGTTTCACTCTGTATTCTCCTATAGGGATACATGTATTTGGAACTCTAAATCAAACACGGTTTGTGCTAGCTCTTTGAAACTTGACACAATAAAGCAGTTTCAAGTTCTATCTCTATGGTTTGTTTGCTGTTGATGTAGCCCTAAGCAGAGACTGGCGAAAATCATTTTGATGGAAAGGGGTGTCCAATGTTGCAAAAAACTACGAGTTGCCTGTAATCTCAGCAAACATTTTTTCACCATATCTTGATGATTCTTTCAGGTAATGATCAGTACACCAAAACCACTTGGCTCACCAAATTTCATTCTTCTAGGTTAAACCGTTCATTTGCAGTAACCGTTTTCATTTTTAGGTTTCACTCTGTTTTCTCCTAAAGGGATACATGTATTTGGAACTCTAAATGAAAGACGGTTTGTGCTAGCTCTTTGAAACTTGACACAATAAAGCAGTTTCAAGTTCTATCTCTATGGTTTGTTTGCTGTTGATGTAGCCCTAAGCAGAGACTGGCGAAAATCACTTTGATGGAAAGGGGTTGCCAATGTTGCAAAAAACTACGAGTTGCCTGAAATCTCAGCAAACATTTTTTCACCCAATCTTGATGATTCTTTCAGGTAATGATCAGTACACCAAAACCACTTGGCTCACCAAATTTCGTTCTTCTAGGTTAAACCGTTCGTTTGCAGTAACCGTTTTCATTTTTAGGTTTCACTCTGTTTTCTCCTATAGGGATACATGTATTTGGAACTCTAAATGAAAGACGGTTTGTGCTAGCTCTTTGAAACTTGACACAATAAAGCAGTTTCAAGTTCTATCTCTATGGTTTGTTTGCTGTTGATGTAGCCCTAAGCAGAGACTGGCGAAAATCACTTTGATGGAAAGGGGTTGCCAAGCTTCCAAAAACCTACGAGTTGCCTGAAATCTCAGCAAACTTCTTTTCATTATATCTTGATGATTCTTTCAGGAAATGATCAGTACACCAAAGCCACTTGGCTCACCAAATTTCGTTCTTCTAGGTTAAACCGTTCGTTTGCAGTAACCGTTTTCATTTTTAGGTTTCACTCTGTTTTCTCCTATAGGGATACATGTATTTGGAACTCTAAATGAAAGACGGTTTGTGCTAGCTCTTTGAAACTTGACACAATAAAGCAGTTTCAAGTTCTATCTCTATGGTTTGTTTGCTGTTGATGTAGCCCTAAGCAGAGACTGGCGAAAATCACTTTGATGGAAAGGGGTTGCCAAGCTTCCAAAAAACTACGAGTTTCCTGAAATCTCAGCAAATATTTTTTCACCCAATCTTGATGATTCTTTCAGGTAATGATCAGTACACCAAAACTACTTGGCTGACCAAATTTCGTTCTCCTAGGTTAAACCGTTCGTTTGCAGTAACCGTTTACATTTTTAGGTTTCACTCTGTATTCTCCTATAGGGATACATGTATTTGGAACTCTAAATCAAACACGGTTTGTGCTAGCTCTTTGAAACTTGACACAATAAAGCAGTTTCAAGTTCTATCTCTATGGTTTGTTTGCTGTTGATGTAGCCCTAAGCAGAGACTGGCGAAAATCATTTTGATGGAAAGGGGTGTCCAATGTTGCAAAAAACTACGAGTTGCCTGTAATCTCAGCAAACATTTTTTCACCATATCTTGATGATTCTTTCAGGTAATGATCAGTACACCAAAACCACTTGGCTCACCAAATTTCGTTCTTCTAGGTTAAACAGTTCATTTGCAGTAACCGTTTACATTTTTTGGTTTCACTCTGTTTTCTCCTATAGGGATACATATATTTGGAACTCTAAATGACAGACGGTTTGTACTAGCTCTTTGAAACTTGACACAATAAAGCAGTTTCAAGTTCTATCACTATGGTTTGTTTGCTGTTAATGTAGCCCTAAGCAGAGACTGGCAAAAATCACTTTGAAGGAAAGGGGTTGTCAAGCTTCCAAAAAACTACGAGTTGCCTGAAATCTCAGCAAACATTTTTTCACCCAATCTTGATGATTCTTTCAGGTAATGATCAGTACACCAAAACCACTTGGCTCACCAAATTTCATTCTTCTAGGTTAAACCGTTCGTTTGCAGTAACCGTTTTCATTTTTAGGTTTCACTCTGTTTTCTCCTAAAGAAATACATGTATTTGGAACTCTAAATGAAAGACGGTTTGTGCTAGCTCTTTGAAACTTGACACAATAAAGCAGTTTCAATTTCTATCTCTATGGTTTGTTTGCTGTTGATATAGCCCTAAGCAGAGACTGGAGAAAATCACTTTGATGGAAAGGGGTTGCCAAGCTTCCAAAAAACTGCAAGTTGCATGAAATTTCAGCAAACATTTTTTCACCCAATCTTGATGATTCTTTCAGGTAATGATCAGTACACCAAAACCAATTTGCTCACCAAATTTCGTTCTTCTAGGTTAAACCGTTTTTTTGCAGTAACCATTTTCATTTTTAGGTTTCACTCTGTTTTCTCCTATAGGGATACATGTATTTGGAACTCTAAATCAAACACGGTTTGTGCTAGCTCTTTCAAACTTGACACAAAAAAGCAGTTTCAAGTTCTATCTCTATGGTTTGTTTGCTGTTGATGTAGCCCTAAGCAGAGACTGGCGAAAATCACTTTGATGGAAAGCGGTTGCCAAGCTTCCAAAAAACTACGAGTTGCCTGAAATCTCAGCAAACATTTTTTCACCCAATCTTGATGATTCTTTCAGGTAAATATCAGTACACCAAAACCACTTGGCTCACCAATTTTTGTTCTTCTAGGTTAAACCGTTCGTTTGCAGTAACCGTTTTCATTTTTAGTTTTCACTCTGTTTTCTCCTATAGGGATACATGTATTTGGAACTCTAAATGAAAGACGGTTTGTGCTAGCTCTTTCAAACTTGACACAATAAAGCAGTTTCAAGGTCTATCTCTATGGTTTGTTTGCTGTTGATGTAGCCCTAAGCAGAGACTGGATAAATCACTTTGATGGAAAGGGGTTGCCAAGCTTCCAAAAAACTACGAGTTGCCTGAAATCTCAGCAAATATTTTTTCACCCAATCTTGATGATTTTTTCAGGTAATGATCAGTACACCAAAACCACTTTGCTCACAAATTTCGTTGTCCTAGGTTAAACTTTTCGTTTGCAGTAACCGTTTACATTTTTAGGTTTCACTCTGTATTCTTCTTTAGGGATACATGTATTTGGAACTCTAAATCAAACACGGTTTGTGCTAGCTCTTTGAAACTTGACACAATAAAGCAGTTTCAAGTTCTATCTCTATGGTTTGTTTGCTGTTGATGTAGCCCTAAGCAGAGACTGGCGAAAATCACTTTGATGGAAAGGGGTTGCCAAGCTTTTAAAAAACTACGAGTTTCCTGAAATCTCAGCAAACATTTTTTCACCCAATCTTGATGATTCTTTCAGGTAATGATCAGTACATCAAAACCACTTGGCTCACCAAATTTCGTTCTTCTAGGTTAAACCCTTCGTTTGCAGTAACCGTTTTCATTTTTAGGTTTCACTCTGTTTTCTCCTATAGGGATACATGTATTTGGAACTCTAAATCAAACACGGTTTGTGCTAGCTCTTTGAAACTTGACAAAATAAAGCAGTTTCAAGTTCTATCTTTATGGTTTGTTTGCTGTTGATGTAGCTCTAAGCAGAGACTGGCGAAAATCACTTTGATGGAAAGGGGTTGCCAAGCTTCCAAAAAACTACGAGTTGCCTGAAATCTCAGCAAACATCTTTTCACCATATCTTGATGATTCTTTCAGGTAATGATCAGTACACCAAAACCACTTGGCTCACCAAATTTCGTTCTTCTAGGTTAAACAGTTCGTTTGCAGTAACCGTTTTCATTTTGAGGTTTCACTCTGTTTTCTCCTATAGGGATACATGTATTTGGAACTCTAAATGAAAGACGGTTTGTACTAGCTCTTTGAAACTTGACACAATAAAGCAGTTTCAAGTTCTATCTCTATGGTTTGTTTGCTGTTAATGTAGCCCTAAGCAGAGACTGGCGAAAATCACTTTGATGGAAAGGGGTTGTCAAGCTTCCAAAAAACTACGAGTTGCCTGAATTCTCAGCAAACATTTTTTTCACCCAATCTTGATGATTCTTTCAGGTAATGATCAGTACACCAAAACCACTTGGCTCACCAAATTTCATTCTTCTAGGTTAAACCGTTCGTTTGCAGTAACCGTTTTCATTTTTAGGTTTCACTCTGTTTTCTCCTAAAGGGATACATGTATTTGGAACTCTAAATGAAAGACGGTTTGTGCTAGCTCTTTGAAATTTGACACAATAAAGCAGTTTCAAGTTCTATCTCTATGGTTTGTTTGCTGTTGATGTAGCCCTAAGCAGAGACTGGAGAAAATCACTTTGATGGAAAGGGGTTGCCAAGCTTCCAAAAAACTACGAGTTGCTGAAATCTCAGCAAACATTTTTTCACCCAATCTTGATGATTCTTTCAGGTAATGATCAGTACACCAAAACCACTTGGCTCACCAAATTTCATTCTCCTAGGTTAAACCGTTCATTCGCAGTAACCGTTTTCATTTTTAGGTTTCACTCTGTTTTCTCATATAGGGATACATGTATTTGGAACTCTAAATCAAACACGGTTTGTGCTAGCTCTTTGAAACTTGACACAATAAAGCAGTTTCAAGTTCTATCTCTATGGTTTGTTTGCTGTTGATGTAGCCCTAAGCAGAGACTGGCGAAAATCACTTGGATGGAAAGGGGTTGCCAAGATTCCAAAAAACTACGAGTTGCCTGAAATCTCAGCAAACATTTTTTCACCCAATCTTGATGATTCTTTCAGGTAATGATCAGTACACCAAAAGCACTTGGCTCACCAAATTTCGTTCTTCTAGGTTAAACAGTTCGTTTGCAGTAACCGTTTTCATTTTTAGGTTTCACTCTGTTTTCTCCTATAGGGATACATGTATTTGGAACTCTAAATGAAAGACGGTTTGTGCTAGCTCTTTCAAACTTGACACAATAAAGCATTTTCAAGTTCTATCTCTATGGTTTGTTTGCTGTTGATGTAGCCCTAAGCAGAGACTGGCGAAAATCACTTTGATGGAAAGGGGTTGCCAAGCTTCCAAAAAACTAGGAGTTGCTGAAATCTCAGCAAATATTTTTTCACCCAATCTTGATGATTCTTTCAGGTAATGATCAGTACACCAAAACCACTTGGCTCACCAAATTTCGTTCTTCTAGGTTAAACCGTTCGTTTGCAGTAACCGTTTTTATTTTTAGGTTTCACTCAGTTTTCTCCTGTAGGGATACATGTATTTGGAACTCTAACTCAAACACGGTTTGTGCTAGCTCTTTGAACCTTGACACAATAAAGCAGTTTCAAGTTCTATCTCTATGGTTTGTTTGCTGTTGATGTAGCCCTAAGCAGAGACTGGCGAAAATCACTTTGATGGAAAGCGGTTGCCAAGCTTCCAAAAAACTACGAGTTGCCTAAAATCTCAGCAAACATTTTTCACCCAATCTTGATGATTCTTTCAGGTAATGATCAGTACACCAAAACCACTTGGCTCCCCAAATTTCGTTCTTCTAGGTTAAACCGTTCGTTTGCGGTAACCATTTTCATTTTTAGGTTTCACTCTGTTTTCTCCTATAGGGATACATGTATTTGGAACTCTAAATGAAAGACGGTTTGTGCTAGCTCTTTCAAACTTGACACAATAAAGCAGTTTCAACTTCTATCGCTATGGTTTGTTTGCTGTTGATGTAGCCCTAAGCAGAGACTGGCGAAAATCACTTTGATGGAAAGGGGTTGCCAAGCTTCCAAAAAACTACGAGTTGCTGAAATCTCAGCAAACATTTTTTCACCCAATCTTGATGATTCTTTCAGGTAATGATCAGTACACCAAAACCACTTGGCTCACCAAATTTCGTTCTTCTAGTTTAAACCGTTCATTTGCAGTAACCGTTTTTATTTTTAGGTTTCACTCTGTTTTCTCCTATAGGGATACATGTATTTGGAACTCTAAATCAAACACGGTTTGTGCTAGCTCTTTGAACCTTGACACAATAAAGCAGTTTCAAGTTCTATCTCTATGGTTTGTTTGCTGTTGATGTAGCCCTAAGCAGAGACTGGCGAAAATCACTTTGATGGAAAGCGGTTGCCAAGCTTCCAAAAAACTAGGATTTGCCTGAAATCTCAGCAAACATTTTTTCACCCAATCTTGATGATTCTTTCAGGTAATGATCAGTACACCAAAACCACTTGGCTCACCAAATTTCGTTCTTCTAGGTTAAACCATTTGTTTGCAGTAACCGTTTACATTTTTAGGTTTCACTCTGTTTTCTCCTATAGGGATACATGTATTTGGAACTCTAAATGAAAGACGGTTTGTGCTAGCTCTTTGAAACTTGACACAATAAAGCAGTTTCAAGTTCTATCTCTATGGTTTGTTTGCTGTTGATGTAGCCCTAAGCAGAGACTGGCGAAAATCACTCGATGGAAAGGGGTTGTCAAGCTTCCAAAAAACTACGAGTTGCCTGAATTCTCAGCAAACATTTTTTTCACCCAATCTTGATGATTCTTTCAGGTAATGATCAGTACACCAAAACCACTTGGCTCACCAAATTTCATTCTTCTAGGTTAAACCGTTCGTTTGCAGTAACCGTTTTCATTTTTAGGTTTCACTCTGTTTTCTCCTAAAGGTATACATGTATTTGGAACTCTAAATGAAAGACGGTTTGTGCTAGCTCTTTGAAATTTGACACAATAAAGCAGTTTCAAGTTCTATCTCTATGGTTTGTTTGCTGTTGATGTAGCCCTAAGCAGAGACTGGAGAAAATCACTTTGATGGAAAGGGGTTGCCAAGCTTCCAAAAAACTACGAGTTGCTGAAATCTCAGCAAACATTTTTTCACCCAATCTTGATGATTCTTTCAGGTAATGATCAGTACACCAAAACCACTTGGCTCACCAAATTTCATTCTCCTAGGTTAAACCGTTCATTCGCAGTAACCGTTTTCATTTTTAGGTTTCACTCTGTTTTCTCATATAGGGATACATGTATTTGGAACTCTAAATCAAACACGGTTTGTGCTAGCTCTTTGAAACTTGACACAATAAAGCAGTTTCAAGTTCTATCTCTATGGTTTGTTTGCTGTTGATGTAGCCCTAAGCAGAGACTGGCGAAAATCACTTGGATGGAAAGGGGTTGCCAAGATTCCAAAAAACTACGAGTTGCCTGAAATCTCAGCAAACATTTTTTCACCCAATCTTGATGATTCTTTCAGGTAATGATCAGTACACCAAAAGCACTTGGCTCACCAAATTTCGTTCTTCTAGGTTAAACAGTTCGTTTGCAGTAACCGTTTTCATTTTTAGGTTTCACTCTGTTTTCTCCTATAGGGATACATGTATTTGGAACTCTAAATGAAAGACGGTTTGTGCTAGCTCTTTGAAACTTGACACAATAAAGCAGTTTCAAGTTCTATATCTATGGTTTGTTTGCTGTTGATGTAGCCCTAAGCAGAGACTGGCGAAAATCACTTTGATGGAAAGGGGTTGCCAAGCTTCCAAAAAACTACGAGTTGCTGAAAACTCAGCAAATATTTTTTCACCCAATCTTGATGATTCTTTCAGGTAATGATCAGTACACCAAAACCACTTGGCTCACCAAATTTCGTTCTTCTAGGTTAAACCGTTCGTTTGCAGTAACCGTTTTTATTTTTAGGTTTCACTCAGTTTTCTCCTATAGGGATACATGTATTTGGAACTCTAACTCAAACACGGTTTGTGCTAGCTCTTTGAACCTTGACACAATAAAGCAGTTTCAAGTTCTATCTCTATGGTTTGTTTGCTGTTGATGTAGCCCTAAGCAGAGACTGGCGAAAATCACTTTGATGGAAAGCGGTTGCCAAGCTTCCAAAAAACTACGAGTTGCCTAAAATCTCAGCAAACATTTTTCACCCAATCTTGATGATTCTTTCAGGTAATGATCAGTACACCAAAACCACTTGGCTCACCAAATTTCGTTCTTCTAGGTTAAACCGTTCGTTTGCGGTAACCATTTTCATTTTTAGGTTTCACTCTGTTTTCTCCTATAGGGATACATGTATTTGGAACTCTAAATGAAAGACGGTTTGTGCTAGCTCTTTCAAACTTGACACAATAAAGCAGTTTCAACTTCTATCGCTATGGTTTGTTTGCTGTTGATGTAGCCCTAAGCAGAGACTGGCGAAAATCACTTTGATGGAAAGGGGTTGCCAAGCTTACAAAAAACTACGAGTTGCTGAAATCTCAGCAAACATTTTTTCACCCAATCTTGATGATTCTTTCAGGTAATGATCAGTACACCAAAACCACTTGGCTCACCAAATTTCGTTCTTCTAGTTTAAACCGTTCGTTTGCAGTAGCCGTTTTTATTTTTAGGTTTCACTCTGTTTTCTCCTATAGGGATACATGTATTTGGAACTCTAAATCAAACACGGTTTGTGCTAGCTCTTTGAACCTTGACACAATAAAGCAGTTTCAAGTTCTATCTCTATGGTTTGTTTGCTGTTGATGTAGCCCTAAGCAGAGACTGGCGAAAATCACTTTGATGGAAAGCGGTTGCCAAGCTTCCAAAAAACTGGAATTGCCTGAAATCTCAGCAAACATTTTTTCACCCAATCTTGATGATTCTTTCAGGTAATGATCAGTACACCAAAACCACTTGGCTCACCAAATTTCGTTCTTCTAGGTTAAACCATTTGTTTGCAGTAACCGTTTACATTTTTAGGTTTCACTCTGTTTTCTCCTATAGGGATACATGTATTTGGAACTCTAAATGAAAGACGGTTTGTGCTAGCTCTTTGAAACTTGACACAATAAAGCAGTTTCAAGTTCTATCTCTATGGTTTGTTTGCTGTTGATGTAGCCCTAAGCAGAGACTGGCGAAAATCACTTTGATGGAAAGGGGTTGCCAATGTTGCAAAAAACTACGAGTTGCCTGAAATCTCAGCAAACATTTTTTCACCCAATCTTGATGATTCTTTCAGGTAATGATCAGTACACCAAAACCACTTGGCTCACCAAATTTCGTTCTTCTAGGTTAAACAGTTCGCTTGCAGTAACCGTTTCATTTTTAGGTTTCACTCTCTTTTCTCCAATAGGGATACATGTATTTGGAACTCTAAATCAAACACGATTTGTGCTAGCTCTTTGAAACTTGACACAATAAAGCAGTTTCAAGTTCAATCTCTATGGTTTGTTTGCTGTTGATGTAGCCCTAAGCAGAGACTGGCGAAAATCACTTTGATAGAAAGGGGTTGCCAATGTTGCAAAAAACTAGGAGTTGCCTGAAATCTCAGCAAACATTTTTTCACCATATCTTGATGATTCTTTCAAGGAATGATCAGTACACCAAAACCACTTGGCTCACCAAATTTCGTTCTTCTACGTTAAACCGTTCATTAGCAGTAACCGTTTTCATTTTTTGGTTTCACTCTGTTTTCTCCTATAGGGATACATGTATTTGGAACTCTAAATAACAGACGGTTTGTACTAGCTCTTTGAAACTTGACACAATAAAGCAGTTTCAAGTTCTATCTCTATGGTTTGTTTGCTGTTAATGTAGCCCTAAGCAGAGACTGGCGAAAATCACTTTGATGGAAAGGGGTTGCCAAGCTTCCAAAAAACTACGAGTTGCCTGAAATCTCAGCAAACATTTTTTCACCCAATCTTGATGATTCTTTCAGGTAATGATCAGTACACCAAAACCACTTGGCTCACCAAATTTCATTCTTCTAGGTTAAACCGTTCATTTGCAGTAACCGTTTTCATTTTTAGGTTTCACTCTGTTTTCTCCTAAAGGGATACATGTATTTGGAACTCTAAATGAAAGACCCTTTGTGCTAGCTCTTTGAAACTTGACACAATAAAGCAGTTTCAAGTTCTATCTCTATCGTTTGTTTGCTGTTGATGTAGCCCTAAGCAGAGACTGGAGAAAATCACTTTGATGGAAAGGGGTTGCCAAGGTTCCAAAAAACTACGAGTTGCCTGAAATCTCAGCAAACATTTTTTCACCCAATCTTGATGATTCTTTCAGGTAATGATCAGTACACCAAAACCACTTGGCTCACCAAATTTCGTTCTTCTAGGTTAAACCGTTCATTTGCAGTAACCGTTTTCATTTTTAGGTTTCACTCTGTTTTCTCCTATAGCGATACATGTATTTGGAACTCTAAATCAAACACGGTTTGTGCTAGCTCTTTGAAACTTGACACAATAAAGCAGTTTCAAGTTCTATCTCTATGGTTTGTTTGCTGTTGATGTAGCCCTAAGCAGAGACTGGCGAAAATCACTTTGATGGAAAGGGGTTGCCAATGTTGCAAAAAACTACGAGTTGCCTGAAATCTCAGCAAACATTTTTTCACCCAATCTTGATGATTCTTTCAGGTAATGATCAGTACACCAAAACCACTTGGCTCACCAAATTTCGTTCTTCTAGGTTAAACAGTTCGCTTGCAGTAACCGTTTTCATTTTTAGGTTTCACTCTGTTTTCTCCTATAGGGATACATGTATTTGGAACTCTAAATGAAAGACGGTTTGTGCTAGCTCTTTGAAACTTGACACAATAAAGCAGTTTCAAGTTCTATCTCTATGGTTTGTTTGCTGTTGGTGTAGCCCTAAGCAGAGACTGGCGAAAATCACTTTGATGGAAAGGGGTTGCCAAGCTTCCAAAAAACTACGAGTTGCCTGAAATCTCAGCAAACATTTTTTCACCCAATCTTGATGATTCTTTCAGGTAATGATCAGTACATCAAAACCACTTGGCTCACCAAATTTCGTTCTTCTAGGTTAAACCGTTCGTTTGCAGTAACCGTTTTCATTTTTAGGTTTCACTCTGTTTTCTCCTATCGGGATACATGTATTTGGAACTCTAAATCAAACACGGTTTGTGCTAGCTCTTTGAAACTTAACACAATAAAGCAGTTTCAAGTTCTATCTCTATGGTTTGTTTGCTGTTGATGTAGCCCTAAGCAGTGACTGGCGAAAATCACTTAGATGGAAAGGGGTTGCCAAGCTTCCAAAAAAATACGAGTTTCCTGATAGCTCAGCAAACATTTTTTCACCCAATCTTGATGATGCTTTCAGGAAATGATCAGTACACCAAAACCACTTGGCTCACCAAATTTCGTTCTTCTAGATTAAACCGTTCGTTTGCAGTAACCGTTTTCATTTTTAGGTTTCACTCTGTTTTCTCCTATAGGGATACATGTATTTGGAACTCTAAATGACATACGGTTTGTACTAGCTCTTTGAAACTTGACACAATAAAGCAGTTTCAAGTTCTATCTTTATGGTTTGTTTGCTGTTGATGTAGCAGTAAGCAGAGACTGGCGAAAATCACTTTGATGGAAAGGGGTTGCCAAGCTTTTAAAAAACTACGAGTTGCGTGAAATCTCAGCAAACATTTTTTCAACATATCTTGATGATTCTTTCAGGTAATGATCAGTACACCAAAACCACTTGGCTCACCAAATTTCTTTCTTCTAGGTTAAACCGTTCGTTTGCAGTAACCGTTTTCATTTTTAGGTTTCACTCTGTTTTCTCCTATAGGGATACATGTTTTTGGAACTCTAAATGAAAGACGGTTTGTGCTAGCTCTTTCAAACTTGACACAATAAAGCAGTTTCAAGTTCTATCTCTATGGTTTGTTTGCTGTTGATGTAGCCCTAAGGAGAGACTGGCAAAAATCACTTAGATGGAAAGGGGTTGCCAAGCTTCCAAAAAACTACGAGTTGCCTGAAATCTCAGCAAATATTTTTTCACCCAATCTTGATGATTCTTTCAGGTAATGATCAGTACACCAAAACCACTTCGCTCACCAAATTTCGTACTCCTAGGTTAAACCGTTCGTTTGCAGTAACCGTTTACATTTTTAGGTTTCACTCTGTATTCTCCTATAGGGATACATGTATTTGGAACTCTAAATCAAACACGGTTTGTGCTAGCTCTTTGAAACTTGACACAATAAAGCAGTTTCAAGTTCTATCTCTATGGTTTGTTTGCTGTTGATGTAGCCCTAAGCAGAGACTGGCGAAAATCACTTTGATGGAAAGGGGTTGCAAATGTTGCAAAAAACTACGAGTTGCCTGAAATCTCAGCAAACATTTTTTTACCATATCTTGATGATTCTTTCAGGTAACGATCAGTACACCAAAACCACTTGGCTCACCAAATTTCGTTCTTCTAGGTTAAACCGTTCGTTTGCAGTAACCGTTTTTATTTTTTGGTTTCACTCTGTTTTCTCCTATAGGGATACATGTATTTGGAACTCTAAATCAAACACGGTTTGTGCTAGCTCTTTGAAACTTGACACAATAAAGCAGTTTCAAGTTCTATCTCTATGGTTTGTTTGCTGTTGATGTAGCCCAAAGCAGAGACTGGCGAAAATCACTTTGATGGAAAGGGGTTGTCAAGCTTCCAAAAAACTACGAGTTGCCTGAAATCTTAGCAAACATTTTTTCACCCAATCTTGATGATTCTTTCAAGTAATGATCAGTACACCAAAACCACTTGGCTCACCAAATTTCGTTCTTCTACGTTAAACCGTTCGTTTGCAGTAATCGTTTTCATTTTTTGGATCCACTCTGTTTTCTCCTATAGAGATACATGTATTTGGAACTCTAAATGACAGACGGTTTGTACTAGCTCTTTGAAACTTGACACAATAAAGCAGTTTCAGGTTCTATCTCTATGGTTTGTTTGCTGTTGATGTAGCCCTAAGCAGAGACTGGCGAAAATCACTTTGATGGAAAGGGGTTGCCAAGCTTCCAAAAAAATACGAGTTGCATGAAATCTCAGCAAACATCTTTTCACCATATCTTGATGATTCTTTCAGGTAATGATCAGTACACCAAAACCACTTGGCTCACCAAAATTCGTTCTTCTAGGTTAAACCGTTCGTTTGCAGTAACTTTTCATTTTTAGGTTTCACTCTGTTTTCTCCTATAGGGATACATGTATTTGGAACTCTAAATGACAGACGGTTTGTACTAGCTCTTTGAAACTTGACACAATAAAGCAGTTTCAAGTTCTATCTCTATGGTTTGTTTGCTGTTGATGTAGCCCTAAGCAGAGACTGGCGAAAATCACTTTGATGGAAAGGGGTTGCCAAGCTTTTAAAAAACTAAGAGTTGCCTGAAATCTCAGCAAACATTTTTTCACCATATCTTGATGATTCTTTCAGGTAATGATCAGTACACCAAAACCACTTGGCTCACCAAATTTCGTTCTTCTAGGTTAAACCGTTCGTTTGCAGTAACCGTTTTCATTTTTAGGTTTCACTCTGTTTTCTCCTATAGGGATACATGTTTTTGGAACTCTAAATGAAAGACGGTTTGTGCTAGCTCTTTCAAACTTGACACAATAAAGCAGTTTCAAGTTCTATCTCTATGGTTTGTTTGCTGTTGATGTAGCCCTAAGCAGAGACTGGCGAAAATCACTTAGATGGAAAGGGGTTGCCAAGCTTCCAAAAAACTACGAGTTTCCTGAAATCTCAGCAAATATTTTTTCACCCAATCTTGATGATTCTTTCAGATAATGATCAGTACACCAAAACCACTTGGCTCACCAAATTTCGTTCTCCTAGGTTAAACCGTTCGTTTGCAGTAACCGTTTTCATTTTTAGGTTTCACTCTGTATTCTCCTATAGGGATACATGTATTTGGAACTCTAAATGAAAGACGGTTTGTGCTAGCTCTTTCAAAATTGACACAATAAAGCAGTTTCAAGGTCTATCTCTATGGTTTTTTTGCTGTTGATGTAGCCCTAAGCAGAGACTGGCGAAAATCACTTTGATGGAAAGGGGTTGCCAAGCTTCAAAAAACTACGAGTTGCCTGAAATCTCAGCAAATATCTTTTCATTATATCTTGATGATTCTTTCAGGTAATGATCAGTACACCAAAACCACTTGGCTCACCAAATTTCGTTCTTCTAGTTTAAACAGTTCGTTTGCAGTAACCGTTTTCATTTTTAGGTTTCACTCTGTTTTCTCCTAGAGGGATGCATGTATTTGGAACTCTAAATCGAACACGGTTTGTGCTAGCTCTTTGATACTTGACACAATAAAGCAGTTTCAAGTTCTATCTCTATGGTTTGTTTGCTGTTGATGTAGCCCTAAGCAGAGACTGGCAAAAATCACTTTGATGGAAAGGGGTTGCCAATGTTGCAAAAAACTAGGGGTTGCCTGAAATCTCAGCAAACATTTTTTCACCATATCTTGATGATTCTTTCAAGTAATGATCAGTACACCAAAACCACTTGGCTCACCAAATTTCGTTCTTCTAGGTTAAACCGTTCGTTTGCAGTAACCGTTTTCATTTTTTGGTTTCACTCTGTTTTCTCCTATAGGGATACATGTATTTGGAACTCTAAATGACAGACGGTTTGTACTAGCTCTTTGAAACTTGACACAATAAAGCAGTTTCAAGTTCTATCTCTATGGTTTGTTTGCTGTTAATGTAGCCCTAAGCAAAGACTGGCGAAAATCACTTTGATGGAAAGGGGTTGCCAAGCTTCCAAAAAACTACGAGTTGCCTGAAATCTCAGCAAACATTTTTTCACCCAATCTTGATGATTCTTTCAGGTAATGATCAGTACACCAAAACCACTTGGCTCACCAAATTTCGTTCTTCTACGTTAAACCGTTCATTTGCAGTAACCGTTTTCATTTTTAGGTTTCACTCTGTTTTCTCCTAAAGGGATACATGTATTTGGAACTCTAAATGAAAGACGGTTTGTGCTAGCTCTTTGAAACTTGACACAATAAAGCAGTTTCAAGTTCTATCTCTATGGTTTGTTTGCTGTTGATGTAGCCCTAAGCAGAGACTGGCGAAAATCACTTTGATGGAAAGGGGTTGCCAAGCTTCCAAAAAACTACGAGTTGCTGAAATCTCAGCAAACATTTTTTCACCCAATCTTGATGATTCTTTCAGGTAATGATCAGTACACCAAAACCACTTGGCTCACCAAATTTCGTTCTTCTAGTTTAAACCGTTCGTTTGCAGTAACCGTTTTTATTTTTAGGTTTCACTCTGTTTTCTCCTATAGGGATACATGTATTTGGAACTCTAAATCAAACACGGTTTGTGCTAGCTCTTTGAACCTTGACACAATAAAGCAGTTTCAAGTTCTATCTCTATGGTTTGTTTGCTGTTGATGTAGCCCTAAGCAGAGACTGGCGAAAATCACTTTGATGGAAAGCGGTTGCCAAGCTTCCAAAAAACTAGGATTTGCCTGAAATCTCAGCAAACATTTTTTCACCCAATCTTGATGATTCTTTCAGGTAATGATCAGTACACCAAAACCACTTGGCTCACCAAATTTCGTTCTTCTAGGTTAAACCATTTGTTTGCAGTAACCGTTTACATTTTTAGGTTTCACTCTGTTTTCTCCTATAGGGATACATGTATTTGGAACTCTAAATGAAAGACGGTTTGTGCTAGCTCTTTGAAACTTGACACAATAAAGCAGTTTCAAGTTCTATCTCTATGGTTTGTTTGCTGTTGATGTAGCCCTAAGCAGAGACTGGCGAAAATCACTTTGATGGAAAGCGGTTGCCAAGCTTCCAAAAAACTACGAGTTGCCTGAAATCTCAGCAAACATTTTTTCACCCAATCTTGATGATTCTTTCAGGTAATTATCAGTACACCAAAACCACTTGGCTCACCAAATTTTGTTCTTCTAGGTTAAACCGTTCGTTTGCAGTAACCGTTTTCATTTTTAGTTTTCACTCTGTTTTCTCCTATAGGGATACATGTATTTGGAACTCTAAATGAAAGACGGTTTGTGCTAGCTCTTTCAAAATTGACACAATAAAGCAGTTTCAAGGTCTATCTCTATGGTTTTTTTGCTGTTGATGTAGCCCTAAGCAGAGAATGGCGAAAATCACTTTGATGGAAAGGGGTTGCAAATGTTGCAAAAAACTACGAGTTGCCTGAAATCTCAGCAAACATTTTTTTACCATATCTTGATGATTCTTTCAGGTAACGGTCAGTACACCAAAACCACTTGGCTCACCAAATTTCGTTCTTCTAGGTTAAACCGTTCGTTTGCAGTAACCGTTTTTATTTTTTGGTTTCACTCTGTTATCTCCTATAGGGATACATGTATTTGGAACTCTAAATCAAACACGGTTTGTGCTAGCTCTTTGAAACTTGACACAATAAAGCAGTTTCAAGTTCTATCTCTATGGTTTGTTTGCTGTTGATGTAGCCCAAAGCAGAGACTGGCGAAAATCACTTTGATGGAAAGGGGTTGTCAAGCTTCCAAAAAACTACGAGTTGCCTGAAATCTTAGCAAACATTTTTTCACCCAATCTTGATGATTCTTTCAAGTAATGATCAGTACACCAAAACCACTTGGCTCACCAAATTTCGTTCTTCTACGTTAAACCGTTCGTTTGCAGTAATCGTTTTCATTTTTTGGATCCACTCTGTTTTCTCCTATAGAGATACATGTATTTGGAACTCTAAATGACAGACGGTTTGTACTAGCTCTTTGAAACTTGACACAATAAAGCAGTTTCAGGTTCTATCTCTATGGTTTGTTTGCTGTTGATGTAGCCCTAAGCAGAGACTGGCGAAAATCACTTTGATGGAAAGGGGTTGCCAAGCTTCCAAAAAAATACGAGTTGCATGAAATCTCAGCAAACATCTTTTCACCATATCTTGATGATTCTTTCAGGTAATGATCAGTACACCAAAACCACTTGGCTCACCAAAATTCGTTCTTCTAGGTTAAACCGTTCGTTTGCAGTAACTTTTCATTTTTAGGTTTCACTCTGTTTTCTCCTATAGGGATACATGTATTTGGAACTCTAAATGACAGACGGTTTGTACTAGCTCTTTGAAACTTGACACAATAAAGCAGTTTCAAGTTCTATCTCTATGGTTTGTTTGCTGTTGATGTAGCCCTAAGCAGAGACTGGCGAAAATCACTTTGATGGAAAGGGGTTGCCAAGCTTTTAAAAAACTAAGAGTTGCCTGAAATCTCAGCAAACATTTTTTCACCATATCTTGATGATTCTTTCAGGTAATGATCAGTACACCAAAACCACTTGGCTCACCAAATTTCGTTCTTCTAGGTTAAACCGTTCATTTGCAGTAACCGTTTTCATTTTTAGGTTTCACTCTGTTTTCTCCTATAGGGATACATGTTTTTGGAACTCTAAATGAAAGACGGTTTGTGCTAGCTCTTTCAAACTTGACACAATAAAGCAGTTTCAAGTTCTATCTCTATGGTTTGTTTGCTGTTGATGTAGCCCTAAGCAGAGACTGGCGAAAATCACTTAGATGGAAAGGGGTTGCCAATCTTCCAAAAAACTACGAGTTTCCTGAAATCTCAGCAAATATTTTTTCACCCAATCTTGATGATTCTTTCAGATAATGATCAGTACACCAAAACCACTTGGCTCACCAAATTTCGTTCTCCTAGGTTAAACCGTTCGTTTGCAGTAACCGTTTTCATTTTTAGGTTTCACTCTGTATTCTCCTATAGGGATACATGTATTTGGAACTCTAAATGAAAGACGGTTTGTGCTAGCTCTTTCAAAATTGACACAATAAAGCAGTTTCAAGGTCTATCTCTATGGTTTTTTTGCTGTTGATGTAGCCCTAAGCAGAGACTGGCGAAAATCACTTTGATGGAAAGGGGTTGCCAAGCTTCAAAAAACTACGAGTTGCCTGAAATCTCAGCAAACATCTTTTCATTATATCTTGATGATTCTTTCAGGTAATGATCAGTACACCAAAAGCACTTGGCTCACCAAATTTCGTTCTTCTAGTTTAAACAGTTCGTTTGCAGTAACCGTTTTCATTTTTAGGTTTCACTCTGTTTTCTCCTAGAGGGATGCATGTATTTGGAACTCTAAATCGAACACGGTTTGTGCTAGCTCTTTGATTCTTGACACAATAAAGCAGTTTCAAGTTCTATCTCTATGGTTTGTTTGCTGTTGATGTAGCCCTAAGCAGAGACTGGCGAAAATCACTTTGATGGAAAGGGGTTGCCAATGTTGCAAAAAACTAGGGGTTGCCTGAAATCTCAGCAAACATTTTTTCACCATATCTTGATGATTCTTTCAAGTAATGATCAGTACACCAAAACAACTTGGCTCACCAAATTTCGTTCTTCTAGGTTAAACCGTTCGTTTGCAGTAACCGTTTTCATTTTTTGGTTTCACTCTGTTTTCTCCTATAGGGATACATGTATTTGGAACTCTAAATGACAGACGGTTTGTACTAGCTCTTTGAAACTTGACACAATAAAGCAGTTTCAAGTTCTATCTCTATGGTTTGTTTGCTGTTAATGTAGCCCTAAGCAAAGACTGGCGAAAATCACTTTGATGGAAAGGGGTTGCCAAGCTTCCAAAAAACTACGAGTTGCCTGAAATCTCAGCAAACATTTTTTCACCCAATCTTGATGATTCTTTCAGGTAATGATCAGTACACCAAAACCACTTGGCTCACCAAATTTCGTTCTTCTACGTTAAACCGTTCATTTGCAGTAACCGTTTTCATTTTTAGGTTTCACTCTGTTTTCTCCTAAAGGGATACATGTATTTGGAACTCTAAATGAAAGACGGTTTGTGCTAGCTCTTTGAAACTTGACACAATAAAGCAGTTTCAAGTTCTATCTCTATCGTTTGTTTGCTGTTGATGTAGCCCTAAGCAGAGACTGGAGAAAATCACTTTGATGGAAAGGGGTTGCCAAGGTTCCAAAAAAATACGAGTTGCCTAAAATCTCAGCAAACATTTTTTCACCCAATCTTGATGATTCTTTCAGGTAATGATCAGTACACCAAAACCACTTGGCTCACCAAATTTCGTTCTTCTAGGTTAAACCGTTCATTTGCAGTAACCGTTTTCATTTTTAGGTTTCACTCTGTTTTCTCCTATAGCGATACATGTATTTGGAACTCTAAATCAAACACGGTTTGTGCTAGCTATTTGAAACTTGACACAATAAAGCAGTTTCAAGTTCTATCTCTATGGTTTGTTTGCTGTTGATGTAGCCCTAAGCAGAGACTGGCGAAAATCACTTTGATGGAAAGGGGTTGCCAAGCTTCCAAAAAACTACGAGTTGCTGAAATCTCAGCAAACATTTTTTCACCCAATCTTGATGATTCTTTCAGGTAATGATCAGTACACCAAAACCACTTGGCTCACCAAATTTCGTTCTTCTAGTTTAAACCGTTCGTTTGCAGTAACCGTTTTTATTTTTAGGTTTCACTCTGTTTTCTCCTATAGGGATACATGTATTTGGAACTCTAAATCAAACACGGTTTGTGCTAGCTCTTTGAACCTTGACACAATAAAGCAGTTTCAAGTTCTATCTCTATGGTTTGTTTGCTGTTGATGTAGCCCTAAGCAGAGACTGGCGAAAATCACTTTGATGGAAAGCGGTTGCCAAGCTTCCAAAAAACTAGGATTTGCCTGAAATCTCAGCAAACATTTTTTCACCCAATCTTGATGATTCTTTCAGGTAATGATCAGTACACCAAAACCACTTGGCTCACCAAATTTCGTTCTTCTAGGTTAAACCATTTGTTTGCAGTAACCGTTTACATTTTTAGGTTTCACTCTGTTTTCTCCTATAGGGATACATGTATTTGGAACTCTAAATGAAAGACGGTTTGTGCTATCTCTTTGAAACTTGACACAATAAAGCAGTTTCAAGTTCTATCTCTATGGTTTGTTTGCTGTTGATGTAGCCCTAAGCAGAGACTGGCGAAAATCACTTTGATGGAAAGCGGTTGCCAAGCTTCCAAAAAACTACGAGTTGCCTGAAATCTCAGCAAACATTTTTTCACCCAATCTTGATGATTCTTTCAGGTAATTATCAGTACACTAAAACCACTTGGCTCACCAAATTTTGTTCTTCTAGGTTAAACCGTTCGTTTGCAGTAACCGTTTTCATTTTTAGTTTTCACTCTGTTTTCTCCTATAGGGATACATGTATTTGGAACTCTAAATGAAAGACGGTTTGTGCTAGCTCTTTCAAAATTGACACAATAAAGCAGTTTCAAGGTCTATCTCTATGGTTTTTTTGCTGTTGATGTAGCCCTAAGCAGAGACTGGCGAAAATCACTTTGATGGAAAGGGGTTGCCAATGTTGCAAAAAACTAGGGGTTGCCTGAAATCTCAGCAAACATTTTTTCACCATATCTTGATGATTCTTTCAAGTAATTGATCAGTACACCAAAAACCACTTGGCTCACCAATTTCGTTCTTCTAGGTTAAACCGTTCGTTTGCAGTAACCGTTTTCATTTTTGGTTTCACTCTGTTTTCTCCTATAGGGATACATGTATTTGGAACTCTAAATGACAGACGGTTTGTACTAGCTCTTTGAAACTTGACACAATAAAGCAGTTTCAAGTTCTATCTCTATGGTTTGTTTGCTGTTAATGTAGCCCTAAGCAAAGACTGGCGAAAATCACTTTGATGGAAAGGGGTTGCCAAGCTTCCAAAAAACTACGAGTTGCCTGAAATCTCAGCAAACATTTTTTCACCCAATCTTGATGATTCTTTCAGGTAATGATCAGTACACCAAAACCACTTGGCTCACCAAATTTCGTTCTTCTACGTTAAACCGTTCATTTGCAGTAACCGTTTTCATTTTTAGGTTTCACTCTGTTTTCTCCTAAAGGGATACATGTATTTGGAACTCTAAATGAAAGACGGTTTGTGCTAGCTCTTTGAAACTTGACACAATAAAGCAGTTTCAAGTTCTATCTCTATCGTTTGTTTGCTGTTGATGTAGCCCTAAGCAGAGACTGGAGAAAATCACTTTGATGGAAAGGGGTTGCCAAGGTTCCAAAAAACTACGAGTTGCCTGAAATCTCAGCAAACATTTTTTCACCCAATCTTGATGATTCTTTCAGGTAATGATCAGTACACCAAAACCACTTGGCTCACCAAATTTCGTTCTTCTAGGTTAAACCGTTCATTTGCAGTAACCGTTTTCATTTTTAGGTTTCACTCTGTTTTCTCCTATAGCGATACATGTATTTGGAACTCTAAATCAAACACGGTTTTGTGCTAGCTATTTGAAACTTGACACAATAAAGCAGTTTCAAGTTCTATCTCTATGGTTTGTTTGCTGTTGATGTAGCCCTAAGCAGAGACTGGCGAAAATCACTTTGATGGAAAGGGGTTGCCAAGCTTCCAAAAACTACGAGTTGCTGAAATCTCAGCAAACATTTTTTCACCCAATCTTGATGATTCTTTCAGGTAATGATCAGTACACCAAAACCACTTGGCTCACCAAATTTCGTTCTTCTAGTTTAAACCGTTCGTTTGCAGTAACCGTTTTTATTTTTAGGTTTCACTCTGTTTTCTCCTATAGGGATACATGTATTTGGAACTCTAAATCAAACACGGTTTGTGCTAGCTCTTTGAACCTTGACACAATAAAGCAGTTTCAAGTTCTATCTCTATGGTTTGTTTGCTGTTGATGTAGCCCTAAGCAGAGACTGGCGAAAATCACTTTGATGGAAAGCGGTTGCCAAGCTTCCAAAAAACTAGGATTTGCCTGAAATCTCAGCAAACATTTTTTCACCCAATCTTGATGATTCTTTCAGGTAATGATCAGTACACCAAAACCACTTGGCTCACCAAATTTCGTTCTTCTAGGTTAAACCATTTGTTTGCAGTAACCGTTTACATTTTTAGGTTTCACTCTGTTTTCTCCTATAGGGATACATGTATTTGGAACTCTAAATGAAAGACGGTTTGTGCTAGCTCTTTGAAACTTGACACAATAAAGCAGTTTCAAGTTCTATATCTATGGTTTGTTTGCTGTTGATGTAGCCTAAGCAGAGACTGGCGAAAATCACTTGGATGGAAAGCGGTTGCCAAGCTTCCAAAAAACTACGAGTTGCCTGAAATCTCAGCAAACATTTTTTCACCCAATCTTGATGATTCTTTCAGGTAATTATCAGTACACCAAACCACTTGGCTCACCAAATTTTGTTCTTCTAGGTTAAACCGTTCGTTGCAGTAACCGTTTTCATTTTTAGTTTTCACTCTGTTTTCTCCTATAGGGATACATGTATTTGGAACTCTAAATGAAAGACGGTTTGTGCTAGCTCTTTCAAAATTGACACAATAAAGCAGTTTCAAGGTCTATCTCTATGTTTTTTTTGCTGTTGATGTAGCCCTAAGCAGAGACTGGCGAAAATCACTTTGATGGAAAGGGGTTGCCAAGCCTTCCCAAAACCTACGAGTTGCCTGAAATCTCAGCAAACTTCTTTTCATTATATCTTGATGATTCTTTCAGGTAATGATCAGTACACCAAAACCACTTGGCTCACCAAATTTCGTTCTTCTAGGTTAAAACAGTTCGTTTGCAGTAACCGTTTTCATTTTTAGGTTTCACTCTGTTTTCTCCTATAGGGATACATGTATTTGGAACTCTAAATGAAAGACGGTTTGTGCTAGCTCTTTGAAACTTGACACAATAAAGCAGTTTCAAGTTCTATCTCTATGCTTTGTTTCCTGTTGATGTAGCCCTAAGCAGAGACTGGCGAAATCATTTTGATGGAAAGGGTTTGCCAAGCTTCCAAAAAACTACGATTTTCCTGAAATCTCAGCAAACATTTTTTCACCCAATCTTGATGATTCTTTCAGGTAATAAATTAGTACACCAAAACCACTTGGCTCACCAAATTTCGTTCTTCTAGGTTAAACCGTTCGTTTGCAGTAACCGTTTTCATTTTTAGGTTTCACTGTTTTCTCCTATAGGGATACATGTATTTGGAACTCTAAATCAAACACGGTTTGTGCTAGCTCTTTCAAACTTGACACAATAAAGCAGTTTCACGTTCTATCTATATGGTTTGTTTGCTGTTGATGTAGCCCTAAGCAGAGACTAGCGAAATCACTTTGATGGAAAGGGGTTGCCAAGCTTCCAAAAAACTACGAGTTGCCTGAAATCTCAGCAAACATTTTTTCACCCAATCTTGGTGATTCTTTCACGTAATGATCAGTACACCAAAACCACTTGGCTCACCAAATTTCATTCTTCTAGGTTAAACCGTTCATTTGCAGTAACCGTTTTCATTTTTATGTTTCACTCTGTTTTCTCCTAAAGGGATACATGTATTTGGAACTCTAAATGAAAGACGGTTTGTGCTAGCTCTTTGAAACTTGACACAATAAAGCAGTTTCAAGTTCTATCTCTATGGTTTGTTTGCTGTTGATGTAGCCCTAAGCAGAGACTGGCGAAAATCACTTTGATGGAAAGGGGTTGCCAATGTTGCAAAAAACTACGAGTTGCCTGAAATCTCAGCAAACATTTTTTCACCCAATCTTGATGATTCTTTCAGGTAATGATCAGTACTCCAAAACCACTTGGCTCACCAAATTTCGTTCTTCTAGGTTAAACAGTTCGCTTGCAGTAACCGTTTTCATTTTAGGTTTCACTCTTTTTTCTCCAATAGGGATACATGTATTTGGAACTCTAAATCAAACACGGTTTGTGCTAGCTCTTTGAAACTTGACACAATAAAGCAGTTTCAAGTTCAATCTCTATGGTTTCTTTGCTGTTGATGTAGCCCTAAGCAGAGACTGGCGAACATCACTTTGATGGAAAGGGGTTGCCAAGCTTCCAAAAAATACGAGTTGCCTGAAATCTCAGCAAACATTTTTCACCCAATCTTGATGATTCTTTCAGGTAATGATCAGTAAACCAAAACCACTTGGCTCACCAAATTTCGTTCTTCTAGGTTAAACCGTTCGTTTGCAGTAACCGTTTTCATTTTTAGGTTTCACTCTGTTTTCTCCTATAGGGATACATGTATTTGGAACTGTAAATGAAAGACGGTTTGTGCTAGCTCTTTGAAACTTGACACAATAAAGCAGTTTCAAGTTCTATCTCTATGGTTTGTTTGCTGTTGATGTAGCCCTAAGCAGAGACTGGCGAAAATCACTTTGATGGAAAGGGGTTGCCAAGCTTCCAAAAAACTACGAGTTTCCTGAAATCTCAGCAAACATTTTTTTCACCCAATCTTGATGATTCTTTCAGGTAATGATCAGTACACCAAAACCACTTGGCTCACCAAATTTCGTTCTTCTAGTTTAAACCGTTCGTTTGCAGTAACCGTTTTTATTTTTAGGTTTCACTCTGTTTTCTCCTATAGGGATACATGTATTTGGAACTCTAAATCAAACACGGTTGTGCTAGCTCTTTGAACCTTGACACAATAAAGCAGTTTCAAGTTCTATCTCTATGGTTTGTTTGCTGTTGATGTAGCCCTAAGCAGAGACTGGCGAAAATCACTTTGATGGAAAGCGGTTGCCAAGCTTCCAAAAAACTAGGATTTGCCTGAAATCTCAGCAAACATTTTTTCACCCAATCTTGATGATTCTTTCAGGTAATGATCAGTACACCAAAACCACTTGGCTCACCAAATTTCGTTCTTCTAGGTTAAACCATTTGTTTGCAGTAACCGTTTACATTTTTAGGTTTCACTCTGTTTTCTCCTATAGGGATACATGTATTTGGAACTCTAAATGAAAGACGGTTTGTGCTAGCTCTTTGAAACTTGACACAATAAAGCAGTTTCAAGTTCTATCTCTATGGTTTTTTTGCTGTTGATGTAGCCCTAAGCAGAGACTGGCGAAAATCACTTTGATGGAAAGGGGTTGCCAAGCTTCCAAAAACCTACGAGTTGCCTGAAATCTCAGCAAACTTCTTTTCTTTATATCTTGATGATTCTTTCAGGTAATGATCAGTACACCAAAACCACTTGGCTCACCAAATTTCGTTCTTCTAGGTTAAACAGTTCGTTTGCAGTAACCGTTTTCATTTTTAGGTTTCACTCTGTTTTCTCCTATAGGGATACATGTATTTGGAACTCTAAATGAAAGACGTTTGTGCTAGCTCTTTGAAACTTGACACAATAAAGCAGTTTCAAGTTCTATCTCTATGCTTTGTTTCCTGTTGATGTAGCCCTAAGCAGAGACTGGCGAAAATCATTTTGATGGAAAGGGTTTGCCAAGCTTCCGAAAAACTACGATTTTCCTGAAATCTCAGCAAACATTTTTTCACCCAATCTTGATGATTCTTTCAGGTAATAATTAGTACACCAAAACCACTTGGCTCACCAAATTTCGTTCTTCTAGGTTAAACCGTTCGTTTGCAGTAACCGTTTTCATTTTTAGGTTTCACTGTTTTCTCCTATAGGGATACATGTATTTGGAACTCTAAATCAAACACGGTTTGTGCTAGCTCTTTCAAACTTGACACAATAAAGCAGTTTCACGTTCTATCTATATGGTTTGTTTGCTGTTGATGTAGCCCTAAGCAGAGACTAGCGAAAATCACTTTGATGGAAAGGGGTTGCCAAGCTTCCAAAAACTACGAGTTGCCTGAAATCTCAGCAAACATTTTTTCACCCAATCTTGGTGATTCTTTCAGGTAATGATCAGTACACCAAAACCACTTGGCTCACCAAATTTCATTCTTCTAGGTTAAACCGTTCATTTGCAGTAACCGTTTTCATTTTTAGGTTTCACTCTGTTTTCTCCTAAAGGGATACATGTATTTGGAACTCTAAATGAAAGACGGTTTGTGCTAGCTCTTTGAAACTTGACACAATAAAGCAGTTTCAAGTTCTATCTCTATGGTTTGTTTGCTGTTGATGTAGCCCTAAGCAGAGACTGGCGAAAATCACTTTGATGGAAAGGGGTTGCCAATGTTGCAAAAAACTACGAGTTGCCTGAAATCTCAGCAAACATTTTTTCACCCAATCTTGATGATTCTTTCAGGTAATGATCAGTACACAAAAACCACTTGGCTCACCAAATTTCGTTCTTCTAGGTTAAACAGTTCGCTTGCAGTAACCGTTTTCATTTTTAGGTTTCACTCTTTTTTCTCCAATAGGGATACATGTATTTGGAACTCTAAATCAAACACGGTTTGTGCTAGCTCTTGAAACTTGACACAATAAAGCAGTTTCAAGTTCAATCTCTATGGTTTGTTTGCTGTTGATGTAGCCCTAAGCAGAGACTGGCGAACATCACTTTGATGGAAAGGGGTTGCCAAGCTTCCAAAAAATACGAGTTGCCTGAAATCTCAGCAAACATTTTTCACCCAATCTTGATGATTCTTTCAGGTAATGATCAGTACACCAAAACCACTTGGCTCACCAAATTTCGTTCTTCTAGGTTAAACCGTTCGTTTGCAGTAACCGTTTTCATTTTAGGTTTCACTCTGTTTTCTCCTATAGGGATACATGTATTTGGAACTGTAAATGAAAGACGGTTTGTGCTAGCTCTTTCAAACTTGACACAATAAAGCAGTTTCAAGTTCTATCTCTATGGTTTGTTTGCTGTTGATGTAGCCCTAAGCAGAGACTGGCGAAAATCACTTTGATGGAAAGGGGTTGCCAAGCTTCCAAAAAACTACGAGTTGCTGAAATCTCAGCAAATATTTTTTCACCCAATCTTGATGATTCTTTCACGTAATGATCAGTACACCAAAACCACTTGGCTCACCAAATTTCGTTCTTCTAGGTTAACCGTTCATTTGCAGTAACCGTTTTCATTTTTAGGTTTCACTCTGTTTTCTCCTAAAAGGGATACATGTATTTGGAACTCTAAATGAAAGACGGTTTCTGCTAGCTCTTTGAAACTTGACACAATAAAGCAGTTTCAAGTTCTATCTCTATCGTTTGTTTGCTGTTGATGTAGCCCTAAGCAGAGACTGGAGAAAATCACTTTGATGGAAAGGGGTTGCCAAGGTTCCAAAAAACTACGAGTTGCCAGAAATCTCAGCAAACATTTTTTCACCCAATCTTGATGATTCTTTCAGGTAATGATCAGTACACCAAAACCACTTGGCTCACCAAATTTCGTTCTTCTAGGTTAAACCGTTCATTTGCAGTAACCGTTTACATTTTAGGTTTCACTCTGTTTTCTCCTATAGCGATACATGTATTTGGAACTCTAAATCAAACACGGTTTGTGCTAGCTCTTGGAAACTTGACACAATAAAGCAGTTTCAAGTTCTATCTCTATGGTTTGTTTGCTGTTGATGTAGCCCTAAGCAGAGACTGGCGAAAATCACTTTGATGGAAAGGGGTTGCCAATGTTGCAAAAAACTACGAGTTGCATGAAATCTCAGCAAACATTTTTTCACCCAATCTTGATGATTCTTTCAGGTAATGATCAGTACACCAAAACCACTTGGCTCACCAAATTTCGTTCTTCTAGGTTAAACCGTTCGTTTGCAGTAACCGTTTTCATTTTTAGGTTTCACTCTGTTTTTTCCTATAGGGATATATGTATTTGGAACTCTAAATCAAACACGGTTTGTGCTAGCTCCTAGAAACTTGAAACAATAAAGCAGTTTCAAGTTCTATCTCTATGGTTTGTTTGCTGTTGATGTAGCCCTAAGCAGAGACTGGCGAAAATCACTTTGATGGAAAGGGGTTGCCAAGCTTCCAAAAAACTACGAGTTGCCTGAAATCTCAGCAAACATCTTTTCACCATATCTTGATGATTCTTTCAGGTAATGATCAGTACACCAAAACCACTTGGCTCACCAAATTTCGTTCTTCTAGGTTAAACCGTTCGTTTGCAGTAACCATTTTCATTTTTAGGTTTCACTCTGTTTTCTCCTATAGGGATACATGTATTTGGAACTCTAAATCAAACACGGTTTGTGCTAGCTCTTTGAAACTTGACACAATAAAGCAGTTTCAAGTTCTATCTCTATGGTTTGTTTGCTGTTGATGTAGCCCTAAGCAGTGACTGGCGAAAATCACTTAGATGGAAAGGGGTTGCCAAGCTTCCAAAAAATTACGAGTTGCCTGAAATCCCAGCAAACATTTTTTCACCCAATCTTGATGATGCTTTCAGGAAATGATCAGTACACCAAAACCACTTGGCTCACCAAATTTCGTTCTTCTAGATTAAACCGTTCGTTTGCAGTTAACCGTTTTCATTTTTAGGTTTCACTCTGTTTTCTCCTATAGGGGATACATGTATTTGGAACTCTAAATGACATACGGTTTGTACTAGCTCTTTGAAACTTGACACAATAAAGCAGTTTCAAGTTCTATCTCTATGGTTTGTTTGCTGTTGATGTAGCCCTAAGCAGAGACTGGCGAAAATCACTTTGATGGAAAGGGGTTGCCAAGGTTTTAAAAAACTACGAGTTGCCTGAAATCTCAGCAAACATTTTTTCAACATATCTTGATGATTCTTTCAGGTAATGATAAGTACACCAAAACCACTTGGCTCACCAAATTTCTTTCTTCTAGGTTAAACCGTTCGTTTGCAGTAACCGTTTTAATTTTTAGGTTTCACTCTGTTTTCTCCTATAGGGATACATGTTTTTGGAACTCTAAATGAAAGACGGTTTGTGCTAGCTCTTTCAAACTTGACACAATAAAGCAGTTTCAAGTTCCTGTCTCTATGGTGTGTTTGCTGTTGATGTAGCCCTAAGCAGAGACTGGCGAAAATCACTTAGATGGAAAGGGGTTGCCAAGCTTCCAAAAAACTACGAGTTTCCCTGAAATCTCAGCAAATATTTTTTCACCCAATCTTGATGATTCTTTCAGGTAATGATCAGTACACCAAAACCACTTGGCTCACCAAATTTCGTTCTCCTAGGTTAAACCGTTCGTTTGCAGTAACCGTTTACATTTTTAGGTTTCACTCTGTATTCTCCTATAGGGATACATGTATTTG
Organism: Ictidomys tridecemlineatus; assembly: GCF_052094955.1. Lineage (NCBI taxonomy): Eukaryota > Metazoa > Chordata > Mammalia > Rodentia > Sciuridae > Ictidomys > Ictidomys tridecemlineatus. The sequence continues at coordinate 9,249 of NW_027521928.1, read as the reverse complement.
GAACTCTAAATCAAACACGGTTTGTGCTAGCTCTTTGAAACTTGACACAATAAAGCAGTTTCAAGTTCTATCTCTATGGTTTGTTTGCTGTTGATGTAGCCCTAAGCAGAGACTGTCGAAAATCACTTTGATGGAAAGGGGTTGCAAATGTTGCAAAAAACTACGAGTTGCCTGAATCTCAGCAAACATTTTTTTACCATATCTTGATGATTCTTTCAGGTAACGATCAGTACACCAAAACCACTTGGCTCACCAAATTTCGTTCTTCTAGGTTAAACCGTTCGTTTGCAGTAACCGTTTTCATTTTTTGGTTTCACTCTGTTTTCTCCTATAGGGATACATGTATTTGGAACTCTAAATCAAACACGGTTTGTGCTAGCTCTTTGAAACTTGACACAATAAAGTAGTTTCAAGTTCTATCTCTATGGTTTGTTTGCTGTTGATGTAGCCCAAAGCAGAGACTGGCGAAAATCACTTTGATGGAAAGGGGTTGCCAAGCTTCCAAAAAACTACGAGTTGCCTGAAATCTCAGCAAACATTTTTTCACCCAATCTTGATGATTCTTTCAAGTAATGATCAGTACACCAAAACCACTTGGCTCACCAAATTTCGTTCTTCTACGTTAAACCGTTCGTTTGCAGTAACCGTTTTCATTTTTTGGATCCACTCTGTTTTCTCCTATAGAGATACATGTATTTGGAACTCTAAATGACAGACGGTTTGTACTAGCTCTTTGAAACTTGACACAATAAAGCAGTTTCAAGTTCTATCTCTATGGTTTGTTTGCTGTTGATGTAGCCCTAAGCAGAGACTGGCGAAAATCACTTTGATGGAAAGGGGTTGCCAATGTTGCAAAAAACTACGAGTTGCCTGAAATCTCAGCAAACATTTTTTCACCCAATCTTGATGATTCTTTCAGGTAATGATCAGTACACCAAAACCACTTGGCTCACCAAATTTCGTTCTTCTAGGTTAAACCGTTCGTTTGCAGTAACCGTTTTCATTTTTAGGTTTCACTCTGTTTTTTCCTATAGGGATATATGTATTTGGAACTCTAAATCAAACACGGTTTGTGCTAGCTCCTTGAAACTTGAAACAATAAAGCAGTTTCAAGTTCTATCTCTATGGTTTGTTTGCTGTTGATGTAGCCCTAAGCAGAGACTGGCGAAAATCACTTTGATGGAAAGGGGTTGCCAAGCTTCCAAAAAACTACGAGTTGCCTGAAATCTCAGCAAACATCTTTTCACCAATATCTTGATGATTCTTTCAGGTAATGATCAGTACACCAAAACCACTTGGCTCACCAAATTTCGTTCTTCTAGGTTAAACCGTTCGTTTGCAGTACCGTTTTCATTTTTAGGTTTCACTCTGTTTTCTCCTATAGGATACATGTATTTGGAACTCTAAATCAAACACGGTTTGTGCTAGCTCTTTGAACTTGACACAATAAAGCAGTTTCAAGTTCTATCTCTATGGTTTGTTTGCTGTTGATGTAGCCCTAAGCAGTGACTGGCGAAAATCACTTAGATGGAAAGGGGTTGCCAAGCTTCCAAAAAATTACGAGTTGCCTGAAATCCCAGCAAACATTTTTTCACCCAATCTTGATGATGCTTTCAGGAAATGATCAGTACACCAAAACCACTTGGCTCACCAAATTTCGTTCTTCTAGATTAAACCGTTCGTTTGCAGTAACCGTTTTCATTTTTAGGTTTCACTCTGTTTTCTCCTATAGGGATACATGTATTTGGAACTCTAAATGACATACGGTTTGTACTAGCTCTTTGAAACTTGACACAATAAAGCAGTTTCAAGTTCTTTCTCTATGGTTTGTTTGCTGTTGATGTAGCCCTAAGCAGAGACTGGCGAAAATCACTTTGATGGAAAGGGGTTGCCAAGCTTTTAAAAACTACGAGTTGCCTGAAATCTCAGCAAACATTTTTTCAACATATCTTGATGATTCTTTCAGGTAATGATCAGTACACCAAAACCACTTGGCTCACCAAATTTCGTTCTTCTAGGTTAAACCGTTCGTTTGCAGTAACCATTTTCATTTTTAGGTTTCACTCTGTTTTCTCCTATAGGGATACATGTATTTGGAACTCTAAATCAAACACGGTTTGTGCTAGCTCTTTGAAACTTGACACAATAAAGCAGTTTCAAGTTCTATCTCTATGGTTTGTTTGCTGTTGATGTAGCCCTAAGCAGTGACTGGCGAAAATCACTTAGATGGAAAGGGGTTGCCAAGCTTCCAAAAAATTACGAGTTGCCTGAAATCCCAGCAAACATTTTTTCACCCAATCTTGATGATGCTTTCAGGAAATGATCAGTACACCAAAACCACTTGGCTCACCAAATTTCGTTCTTCTAGATTAAACCGTTCGTTTGCAGTAACCGTTTTCATTTTTAGGTTTCACTCTGTTTTCTCCTATAGGGATACATGTATTTGGAACTCTAAATGACATACGGTTTGTACTAGCTCTATGAAACTTGACACAATAAAGCAGTTTCAAGTTCTATCTCTATGGTTTGTTTGCTGTTGATGTAGCCCTAAGCAGAGACTGGCGAAAATCACTTTGATGGAAAGGGGTTGCCAAGCTTTTAAAAAACTACGAGTTGCCTGAAATCTCAGCAAACATTTTTTCAACATATCTTGATGATTCTTTCAGGTAATGATCAGTACACCAAAACCACTTGGCTCACCAAATTTCTTTCTTCTAGGTTAAACCGTTCGTTTGCAGTAACCGTTTTCATTTTTAGGTTTCACTCTGTTTTCTCCTATAGGGAAACATGTTTTTGGAACTCTAAATGAAAGACGGTTTGTGCTAGCTCTTTCAAACTTGACCCAATAAAGCAGTTTCAAGTTCTATCTTTATGGTGTGTTTGTTGTTGATGTAGCCCTAAGCAGAGACTGGAGAAAATCACTTAGATGGAAAGGGGTTGCCAAGCTTCCAAAAAACTACGAGTTTCCTGAAATCTCAGCAAATATTTATTCACCCAATCTTGATGATTCTTTCAGGTAATGATCAGTACACCAAAACCACTTGGCTCACCAAATTTCGTTCTCCTAGGTTAAACCGTTCGTTTGCAGTAACCGTTTACATTTTTAGGTTTCACTCTGTATTCTCCTATAGGGATACATGTATTTGGAACTCTAAATCAAACACGGTTTGTGCTAGCTCTTTGAAACTTGACACAATAAAGCAGTTTCAAGTTCTATCTCTATGGTTTGTTTTGCTGTTGATGTAGCCCTAAGCAGAGACTGGCGAAAATCACTTTGATGGAAAGGGGTTGCAAATGTTGCAAAAAACTACGAGTTGCCTGAAATCTCAGCAAACATTTTTTTTACCATATCTTGATGATTCTTTCAGGTAACGATCAGTACACCAAAACCACTTGGCTCACCAAATTTCGTTCTTCTAGGTTAAACCGTTCGTTTGCAGTAACCGTTTTCATTTTTTGGTTTCACTCTGTTTTCTCCTATAGGGATACATGTATTTGGAACTCTAAATCAAACACGGTTTGTGCTAGCTCTTTGAAACTTGACACAATAAAGCAGTTTCAAGTTCTATCTCTATGGTTTGTTTGCTGTTGATGTAGCCCAAAGCAGAGACTGGCGAAAATCACTTTGATGGAAAGCGGTTGCCAAGCTTCCAAAAAACTACGAGTTGCCTGAAATCTCAGCAAACATTTTTTCACCCAATCTTGATGATTCTTTCAAGTAATGATCAGTACACCAAAACCACTTGGCTCACCAAATTTCGTTCTTCTACGTTAAACCGTTCGTTGCAGTAACCGTTTTCATTTTTTGGATCCACTCTGTTTTCTCCTATAGAGATACATGTATTTGGAACTCTAAATGACAGACGGTTTGTACTAGCTCTTTGAAACTTGACACAATAAAGCAGTTTCAGGTTCTATCTCTATGGTTTGTTTGCTGCTGATGTAGCCCTAAGCAGAGACTGGCGAAAATCACTTTGATGGAAAGGGGTTGCCAAGCTTCCAAAAAAATACGAGTTGCCTGAAATCTCAGCAAACATCTTTTCACCATATCTTGATGATTCTTTCAGGTAATGATCAGTACACCAAAACCACTTGGCTCACCAAATTTCGTTCTCCTAGGTTAACCGTTCGTTTGCAGTAACCGTTTTCATTTTTAGGTTTCACTCTGTTTTCTCCTATAGCGATACATGTTTTGGAACTCTAAATCAAACACGGTTTGTGCTAGCTCTTTGAAACTTGACACAATAAAGCAGTTTCAAGTTCTATCTCTATGGTTTGTTTCCTGTTGATGTTGCCCTAAGCAGAGACAGGCGAAAATCACTTTGATGGAAAGGGGTTGCCAATGTTGCAAAAAACTACGAGTTGCCTGAAATCTCAGCAAACATTTTTTCACCCAATCTTGATGATTCTTTCAGGTAATGATCAGTACACCAAAACCACTTGGCTCACCAAATTTCGTTCTTCTTGGTTAAACCGTTCGTTTGCAGTAACTGTTTTCATTTTTAGTTTCACTCTGTTTTCTCCTATAGGGATACATGTATTTGGAACTCTAAATGACAGACGGTTTGTACTAGCTCTTTGAAACTTGACACAATAAAGCAGTTTCAAGTTCTATCTCTATGGTTTGTTTGCTGTTGATGTAGCCCTAAGCAGAGACTGGCGAAAATCACTTTGATGGAAAGGGTTGCCAAGCTTTTAAAAAACTACGAGTTGCCTGAAATCTCAGCAAACATTTTTCACCCAATCTTGATGATTCTTTCTGGTAATGATCAGTACAACAAAACCATTTGGCTCACCAATTTTCGTTCTTCTAGGTTAAACCGTTCGTTTGCAGTAACCGTTTTCATTTTTAGGTTTCACTCTGTTTTCTCCTGTAGGGATACACGTATTTGGAACTCTAAATCAAACACGGTTTGTGCTAGCTCTTTGAAACTTGACACAATAAAGCAGTTTCAAGTTCTATCTCTATGGTTTTTTTGCTGTTGATGTAGCCCTAAGCAGAGACTGGCGAAAATCACTTGGTTGGAAAGGGGTTGCCAAGCTTCCCAAAAACTACGAGTTGCCTGTAATCTCAGCAAACATTTTTTCACCCAATCTTGATGATTCTTTCAGGTAATGATCAGTACACCAAAACCACTTGGCTCACCAAATTTCGTTCTTCTAGGTTAAACCGTTCGTTTGCAGTAACCGTTTTGATTTTTAGGTTTCACTCTGTTTTCTGATATAGGGATACATGTATTTGGAACTCTAAATGAAAGACGGTTTGGGCTAGCTCTGTCATACTTGACACAATAAAGCAGTTTCAAGTTCTATCTCTATGGTTGTTTGCTGTTGATGTAGCCCTAAGCAGAGACTGGCGAAAATCACTTTGATGTAAAGGGGTTGCCAAGCTTCCAAAAAACTACGAGTTGCCTGAAATCTCAGCAAACATTTTTTCACCCAATCTTGATGATTCTTTCAGGTAATGATCAGTACACCAAAACCACTTTGGCTCACCAAAATTCGTTCTTCTAGGTTAAACCGTTCGTTTGCAGTAACCGTTTCTATTTTTAGGTTTCACTCTCTTTTCTCCTATATGGATACATGTATTTGGAACTCTAAATGAAAGACGGTTTGTACTAGCTCTTTGAAACTTGACACAATAAAGCAGTTTCAAGTTCTATCTCTATGGTTTGTTTGCTGTTTATGTAGCCTAAGCAGAGACTGGCGAAAATCACTTTGATGGAAAGGGGTTGCCAAGCTTCCAAAAAACTACGAGTTGCCTGAACTCTCAGCAAACATTTTTTCACCCAATCGTGATGATTCTTTCAGGTAATGATCAGTACACCAAAACCACTTGGCTCACCAAATTTCGTTCTTCTATGTTAAAACCGTTCGTTTGCAGTAACCGTTTTCATTTTTAGGTTTCACTCTGTTTTCTCCTATAGGGATACATGTATTTGGAACTCTAAATCAAACACGGTTTGTGCTAGCTCTTTGAAACTTGACACAATATAGCAGTTTCAAGTACTCTCTCTATGGTTTGTTTGCTGTTGATGTACCCCTAAGCATAGACTGGCGAAAATCACTTTGATGAAAAGGGGTTGCCAAGCTTCCAAAAAACTACGAGTTGCCTGAAATCTCAGCCAACATTTTTTCACCCCAATCTTGATGATTCTTTCAGGTAATGATCAGTACACCAAAACCACTTGGCTCACCAAATTTCGTTCTTCTAGGTTAAACCGTTCGTTCGCAGTAACCGTTTTCATTTTTAGGTTTCACTCTGTTTTCTACTATAGGAATACATGTGTTTGGAACTCTAAATCAAACACGGTTTGTGCTAGCTCTTTGAAACTTGACACAATAAAGCAGTTCAGTTCTATCTCTATGGTTTGTTTGCTGTTGATGTAGCCCCTAAGCAGAGACTGGCGAAAATCACTTTGATGAAAAGGGGTTGCCAAGCTTCCAAAAAACTACGAGTTGCCTTAAATCTCAGCAAACATTTTTTCACCCAATCTTGATGATTCTTTCAGGTAATGATCAGTACAGCAAAACAACTTGGCTCACCAAATTTCGTTCTTCTAGGTTAAACCGTTCGTTTGCAGTAACCGTTTTCATTTTTAGGTTTCACTCTGTTTTCTCCTATAGGGATACATGTATTTGGAACTCTAAATCAAACACGGTTTGTGCTAGCTCTTTGAAACTTGACACAATTAAAGCAGTTTCAAGTTCTATCTCTATGGTTTGTTTGCTGTTGATGTAGCCCTAAGCAGAGACTGGCGAAAATCACTTTGATGGAAAGGGGTTGCCAAGCTTCCAAAAAACTACGAGTTGCCTGAAATCTCAGCAAACATTTTTTCACCCAATCTTGATGATTCTTTCAGGTAATGATCGGTACACCAAAACCACTTGGCTAATCAAATTTCGTTCTTCTAGGTTAAACCGTTCGTTTGCAGTAACCGTTTTCATTTTTAGGTTTCACTCTGTTTTCTTCTATAGGGATACATGTATTTGGAACTCTAAATGACAGACGGTGTGTACTAGCTCTTTGAAACTTGACACAATAAAGCAGTTTCAAGTTCTATCTCTATGGTTTGTTTTGCTGTTGATGTAGCCCTAAGCAGAGACTGGCGACAATCACTTTGATGGAAAGGGGTTGCCAAGCTTTTAAAAAACTAGGAGTTTCTGAAATCTCAGCAAACATTTTTTTCACCCAATCTTGATGATTCTTTTAGGTAATGATCAGTACACCAAACCACTTGGCTCACCAAATTTCGTTCTTCTAGGTTAAACCATTCCTTTGGAGTAACCGTTTTCATTTTTAGGTTTCACTCTGTTTTCTCCTATAGGGATACATTTATTTGCAACTCTAAATCAAACACGGTTTGTGCTAGCTCTTTGAAACTTGACACAATAAAGCAGTTTCAAGTTCTATCTCTATGGTTTGTTTGCTGTTGATGTAGCCCTAAGCAGAGACTGGCGAAAATCACTTTGATGGAAAGGGGTTGCCAAGCTTCCAAAAAACTACTAGTTGCCTGAAATCTGAGCAAACATTTTTTCACCATATCTTGATGATTCTTTCAGGTAATGATCAGTACACCAAAACCACTTGGCTCACCAAATTTCGTTCTTCTAGGTTAAACCGTTCGTTTGCAGTAACCGTTTTCATTTTAGGTTTCACTCTGTTTTCTCCTATAGGGATACATGTATTTGGAACTCTAAATCAAACACGGTTTGTGCTAGCTCTTTGAAACTTGACACAATAAAGCAGTTTCAAGTTCTATCTCTATGGTTTGTTTGCTGTTGATGTAGCCCTAAGCAGAGACTGGCGAAAATCACTTTGATGGAAAGGGGTTGCCAAGCTTCCAAAAAACTACGAGTTGCCTGAAATCTCAGCAAACATTTTTCACCCAATGTTGATGATTCTTTCAGGTAATGATCAGTACACCAAAACCACTTGGCTAATCAAATTTCGTTCTTCTAGGTTAAACCGTTCGTTTGCAGTAACCGTTTTCATTTTTAGGTTTCACTCTGTTTTCTCCTATAGGGATACATGTATTTTGAACTCTAAATGACAGACGGTTTGTACTAGCTCTTTGAAACTTGACACAATAAAGCAGTTTCAAGTTCTATCTCAATTGTTTGTTTGCTGTTGATGTAGCCCTAAGCAGAGACTGGCGAAAATCACTTTGATGGAAAGGGGTTGCCAAGCTTCCCAAAAACTACGAGTTGCCTGTAATCTCAGCAAACATTTTTTCACCCAATCTTGATGATTCTTTCAGGTAATGATCAGTACACCAAAACCACTTGGCTCACCAAATTTCGTTCTTCTAGGTTAAACCGTTCGTTTGCAGTAACCGTTTTGATTTTTAGGTTTCACTCTGTTTTCTGATATAGGGATACATGTATTTGGAACTCTAAATGAAAGACGGTTTGGGCTAGCTCTGTCATACTTGACACAATTAAAGCAGTTTCAAGTTCTATCTCTATGGTTTGTTTGCTGTTGATGTAGCCCTAAGCAGAGACTGGCGAAAATCACTTTGATGTAAAGGGGTTGCCAAGCTTCCAAAAAACTACGAGTTGCCTGAAATCTCAGCAAACATTTTTTCACCCAATCTTGATGATTCTTTCAGGTAATGATCAGTACACCAAAACCACTTGGCTCACCAAAATTCGTTCTTCTAGGTTAAACCGTTCGTTTGCAGTAACCGTTTCTATTTTTAGGTTTCACTCTCTTTTCTCCTATATGGATACATGTATTTGGAACTCTAAATGAAAGACGGTTTGTACTAGCTCTTTGAAACTTGACACAATAAAGCAGTTTCAAGTTCTATCTCTATGGTTTGTTTGCTGTTAATGTAGCCCTAAGCAGAGACTGGCGACAATCACTTTGATGGAAATGGGTTGCCAAGTTTTTAAAAACTACGAATTGCCTGAAATCTCAGCAAACATTTTTTCACCCAATCTTGATGATTCTTTCAGGTAATAATCAGTACACCAAAACCACTTGGCTCACAAAATTTCGTTCTTCTAGGTTAAACCGTTCCTTTGCAGTAACCGTTTTCATTTTAGGTTTCACTCTGTTTTCTCCTATAGGGATACATGTATTTGGAACTCTAAATCAAACACGGTTTGTGCTAGCTCTTTGAAACTTGACACAATAAAGCAGTTTCAAGTTCTATCTCTATGGTTTGTTTGCTGTTGATGTAGCCCTAAGCAGAGACTGGCGAAAATCACTTGATGGAAAGGGGTTGCCAAGCTTCCAAAAAC
>NW_027521927.1:0-43394 GCF_052094955.1 Ictidomys tridecemlineatus | reverse complement strand
ACCGTTTTAATTTTGAGGTTTCACTCTGTTTTCTCCTATACAGATACATGTATTTGGACCTCTAAATCAAACACGGTTTGTGCTAGCTCTCTGAAACTTGACCCAATAAAGCAGTTTCAAGTTGTATCTCTATGGTTTGTTTGCTCTTGATGTAGCCCTAAGCAGAGATTGGCGAGAATCACTTTCATGAAAAGGGGTTGCCAAGCTTCCAAAAAACTACGAGTTGCCTGAATCTCAGCAAAAACTTTTTCACCTAATCTTGATGATACTGTCAGAGAATGATCAGTACACCAATCCCACTTGGCTCACCAAATTTCGTTCTTCTAGGTTAAACCGTTCGTTTGCTGTAACCGTTTTCATTTTGAGGTTTCACTCTGTTTTCTCCTATACGGATACATGTATTTGGAACTCTAAATCAAACACGGTTTGTGCTAGCTCTTTGAAACTTGACCCAATAAAGCAGTTTCAAGTTCTATCTCTATGGTTTGTTTGCTGTTGATGTAGCCCTAAGCAGTGACTGGCGAGAATCACTTTCATGGAAAGGGGTTGCCAAGGTTCCAGAAAACTACGAGTTGCCTGAAATCTCAGCAAACACTTTTTCACCCAATATTGATGATACTTTCAGAGAATGATCAGTACACCAATCCCACTTGGCTCACCAAATTTCGTTCTTTTAAGTTAAAGCGTTCATTTGCAGTAACCGTTTTCATTTTGTGGTTTCACTCTGTTTTCTCCTATATGGATACATGTATTTGGAACTCTAAGTGAAACACGGTTTGTGCTAGCTCTTTGAAACTTGACCCAATAAAGCAGTTTCAAGTTCTATCTCTATGGTTTGTTTGCTGTTGATGTATCCCTAAGCTACATCATAAGTGACTGGCGAGAATCACTTTCATGGAAAGGGGTTGCCAAGCTTCCAGAAAACTACGAGTTGCCTGAAATCTCAGCAAACACTTTTTCACCCAATCTTGATGATACTTTCAGAGAATGATCAGTACACCAATCCCACTTGGCTCACCAAATTTCGTTCTTTTAAGTTAAAGCGTTCATTTGCAGTAACCGTTTTCATTTTGTGGTTTCACTCTGTTTTCTCCTATATGGATACATGTATTTGGAACTCTAAGTGAAACACGGTTTGTGCTAGCTCTTTGAAACTTGACCCAATAAAGCAGTTTCAAGTTCTATCTCTATGGTTTGTTTGCTGTTGATGTAGCCCTAAGCATAATTCTTAAGTGACTGGCGAGAATCACTTTCATGGAAAGGGGTTGCCAAGCTTCCAGAAAACTACGAGTTGCCTGAAATCTCAGCAAACACTTTTTCACCCAATCTTGATGATACTTTCAGTCAATGATCAGTACACCAATACCCCTTGGCTCACCAAATTTCATTCTTCTAGGTTAAACCGTTCGTTTGCAGTATCCGTTTTCATTTTGAGGTTTCACTCTGTTTTCTCCTATACGTATACATGTATTTGGCACTCTAAATCAAAGAAGGTTTGTGCTAGCTCTTTGAAACTTGACACAATAAAGCAGTTTCAAGTTCTATCTCTATGGTTTGTTTGCTGTTGATGTAGCCCTAAGCAGAGACTGGCGAGAATCACTTACATGGAAAGGGGTTGCCAAGGTTCCAGAAAACTACGAGTTTCCTGAAATCTCAGCAAACACTTTTTCACCCAATCTTGATGATACTTTCAGGTAATGATCAGTATACCAATCCCACTTGGCTCACCACATTTCGTTCTTCTGGGTTAAACCTTTCGTTTACACTAACCGTTTTCATTCTGAGGTTTCACTCTGTTTTCTCCTATATGGATACATGTATTTGGAACTGTAAATCAAACACGGTTTGTGCTAGCTCTTTGAAACGTGACACAATAAAGCAGTTTCAAGTTCTATCTCTATGGTTTGTTTGCTGTTGATGTAGCCCTAAGCAGAGACTGGCGAGAATCACTTTCATGGAAAGGGGTTGCCAAGGTTCCGGAAAACGAGGAGTTGCCTGAAATCTCACCAAACACTTTTTCACCCAATCTTGATGATACTTTCAGGGAATGATCAGTTCACATATCCCAATTGGCTCACCAAATTTCCTTCTTCTAGGTTAAACCGTTCCTTTGCAGTAAAAGTTTTCATTTTGAGGTTTCACTCTGTTTTCTCCTATACAGATACATGTATTTGGACCTCTAAATCAAACACGGTTTGTGCTAGCTCTCTGAAACTTGACCCAATAAAGCAGTTTCAAGTTCTATCTCTATGGTTTGTTTGCTGTTGATGTAGCCCTAAGCAGACACTGGCGAGAATCACTTTCATGGAAAGGGGTTGCCAAGCTTCCAAAAACTACGAGTTGCCTGAAATCTCAGAAAAAACTTTTTCACCTAATCTTGATGATACTTTCAGAGAATGATCAGTACACAAATCCCACTTGGCTCACCAAATTTCGTTCTTCTAGGTTAAACCGTTCGTTTGCTGTAACCGTTTTCATTTTTGAGGTTTCACTCTGTTTTCTCCTATACGGATACATGTATTTGGAACTCTAAATCAAACACGGTTTGTGCTAGCTCTTTGAAACTTGAAACAATAAAGCAGTTTCGAGTTCTATCTCTATGGTTTGTTTTCTGCTGATGTAGCCCTAAGCAGAGACTGGCGAGAATCACTTTCATGGAAATGGGTTGCCAAGCTTCCAGAAAACTACGAGTTGCCTGAAATCTCAGCAAACACTTTTTCACCCAATCTTGATGATGCTTTCAGGGAATGATCAGGACACCAATCCCACTTGGCTCACCAAATTTCGTTCTTCTAGGTTAAACCGTTCGTTTGCAGTAACCGTTTTCATTTTGAGGTTTCACTCTGTTTTCTCCTATACGGATACATTTATTTGGAACTCTAAATCAAAGACGGTTTGTGCTAGCTCTTTGAAACTTGACCCAATAAAGCAGTTTCAAGTTCTTTCTCTATGGTTTGTTTGCTGTTGATGTAGCCCTAAGCAGAGACTGGCGAGAATCACTTTCATGGAAAGGGGTTGCCAAGCTTCCAGAAAACTAAGAGTTGCCTGAAATCTCAGCAAACACTTTTTTACCCAATCTTGATGATACATTGAGGGAATGATCAGTACACCAATCCCACTTGTCTCACCAAATTTTGTTCTTCTAGGTTAAACCGTTCGTTTGCAGTAACCGTTTTCATTTTGAGGTTTCACTCTGTTTTCTCCTATACGGATACGTGTATTTGGAACTCTAAATCATACAGGGTTTGTGCTAGCTCTTTGAAACTTGACCCAATAAAGCAGTTTCAAGTTCTATCTCTATGGTTTGTTTGCTGTTGATGTAGTCCTAAGCAGAGACTGGCGAGAATCACTTTCATGGAAAGGGGTTGCCAAGCTTCCAGAAAACTACGAGTTGCCTGAAATCTCAGCATACACTTTTTCACCCAATCTTGATGATACTTTCAGGGAATGATCAGGACACCAATCCCCCTTGTCTCACCAAATTTCATTTTTCTAGGTTAAACTGTTCATTTGCAGTAACCGTTTTCATTTTGAGGTTTCACTTTGTTTTCTCCTATACGGATACGTGTATTTGGAACTCTAAATCAAACACGGTTTGTGCTAGCTTTCTAAAACTTGACCCAATAAAGCAGTTTCAAGTTCTATCTCTATGGTTCTTTTGCTGTTGATGTAGCCCGAAGCAGAGACTGGCGAGAATCACTTTCATGGAAAGGGGTTGCCAAGCCTCCAAATAACTATGAGTTGCCTGAAATCTCAACAAAAACTTTTTCACCCAATCTTGATGATACTTTCAGAGTATGATCAGTACACCAATACCCCTTGGCTCACCAAATTTCGTTCTTCTAGGTTAAACCGTTCGTTTGCAGTAACCTTTTTCATTTTGAGGTTTCACTCTGTTTTCTCCTATACGTATACATGAATTTGGAACTCTAAATCAAACACGGTTTGTGCTACCTCTTTGAAACGTGACCCAATAAAGCAGTTTCAAGTTGTATCTCTATGGTTTGTTTGCTGTTGATTTAGCCCTAAGCAGACACTGGCGAGAATCACTTTCATGGAAAGGGGTTGCCAAGCTTCCAGAAAACTACGAGTTGCCTGAAATTTCAGCAAACACTTTTTCACCCAATCTTGATGATACTTTCAGGGAATGATCAATACACCAATGCCACTTGGCTCACCAAATTTCGTTCTTCTAGGTAAAACCGTCGTTTGCAGTAACTGTTTTCATTTTGAGATTTCACTCTGTTTTCTCCTATAGTTATACATGTATTTGGAACTTTAAATCAAACACGGTTTCTTCTAGCTCTTTGAAACTTGACACAATAAAGCAGTTTCGAGTTCTATCTCTATGGTTTGTTTGCTGTTGATGTAGCACTAAGTAGACACTGGCGAGATTCACTTTCATGGAAAGGGGTTGCCAAGCTTTCAGAAAACTACGAGTTTCCTGAAATCACAGCAAACACTTTTTCACCGAATCTTGATGATACTTTCAGGGAATGATCAGTACATCAATCCCACTTGGCTCACCAAATTTCGTTCTTCTGGGTTAAACCGTTCGTTTACACTAACCGTTTTCATTCTGACGTTTCACTCTGTTTTCTCCTATACGTATACATGTATTTGGAACTTTAAATCAAACACGGTTTGTGCAAGCTCTTTGAACCTTGACACAATAAAGCACTTTCAAGTTCTATCTCTATGGTTTGTTTTGCTGTTGATGTAGCCCTAAGCAGAGACTGGCGAGAATCACTTTCATGGAAAGGGGTTGCCATTCTTCTAGAAAACTACGAGTTTCCTGAAATCTCAGCAAACACTTTTTCACCCAATCTTGATGATACTTTCAGGGAATGATCAGTACACCAATCCCACTTGGCTCACCAAATTTCGTTCTTCTAGGTTAATCCGTTCGTTTGCAGTAACCCTTTTCATTCTGAGGTTTCACTCTGTTTTCTCCTATATGGATACATGTATTTGGAACTCTAAATCAAACACGGTTTGTGCTAGCTCTTTGAAACTTGACACAATAAAGCAGTTTCAAGTTCTATCTCTATGGTTTGTTTGCTGTTGATGTAGCCTTAAGCAGAGACTGGCGAGAATCACTTTCATGGAAAGGGGTTTCCAAGGTTCCAGAAAATTGCGAGTTTCCTGAAATCTTAGCAAACACTTTTTCACCCAATCTTGATGATACTTTCAGGGAATGATCAGTACAGCAATCCCACTTGGCTCACCAAATTTCGTTCTTCTAAGTTAAACGGTTCGTTTGCAGTAACCGTTTTCATTTTGAGGTTCATTCTGTTTTCTCCTATAAGGATACATGTATTTGGAATTCTAAATCAAACACGGTTTGTGCTAGCTCTTTGAAACGTGACACAATAAAGCAGTTTCAAGTTCTATCTCTATGTTTTGTTTGCTGTTGATGTCGCCCTAAGCAGAGACTGGCGAGAATCACTTTCATGGAAAGGGATTGCCAAGGTTCCAGAAAACTACGAATTGCCTGAATTCTCAGCAAACACTTTTTAACCCAATCTTGATGATACTTTTAGGGAATGATCAGTACACCAATTCCACTTGCCTCACCAAATTTCGTGCTTCTACGTTCAACCGTTCGTTTGCACTAACCGTTTTCATTTTGAGGTTTCACTCTGTTTTCTCCTATACAAATACATGTATTTGGAATTCTAAATCAAACACGGTTTGTGCTAGCTCTTTGAACCTTGACACAATAAAGCAGTTTCAAGTTCTTTCTCAATGGTTTGTTTGCTGTTGATGTAGCTTTAAGCAGAGACTGGCGAGAATCACTTTCATGGAAAGGGGTTGCGAAGCTTCCAGAAAACTACCAGTTGCCTGAAATCTCAGCAAACACTTTTTCACCCAATCTTGATGATACTTTCAGTGAATGATCAGTACACCAATCCTACTTGGCTCACCAAATTTCGTTCTTCTAGGTTAAACCGTTCGTTTACAGTAACCGTTTTTATTTTGAGGTTTCACTCTGTTATCTTCTATATGGATACATGTATTTGGAACTCTAAATCAAACACAGTTTGTGCTAGCTCTTTGAAACTTGACACAATAAAGCAGTTTCAAGTTCTATCTCAATGTTTTGTTTGCTGTTGATGTAGCCCTAAGCAGAGACTGGTGAGAATCACTTTCATGGAAAGGGGTTGCCAAGCTTCCAGAAAACTACGAGTTGCCTGAAATCTCAGCAAACAGTTTTTCACCCAATCTTGATGATACTTTCGGGGAATGATCAGTACACCCATTCCACGTGGCTCACCAAATTTCTTCTTCTAGGTTAAACCGTTCGTTGCAGTAACCGTTTTCATTTTGAGGTTTCACTCTGTTTTCTCCTATATGGATACATGTATTTGGAATTCTAAATCAAACACGGTTTGTGCTAGCTCTTTGAAACGTGACCCAATAAAGCAGTTTCAAGTTCTATCTTTATGGTTTGTTTGCTGTTGATGTAGCCCTAAGTAGAGACTGGCGAGAATCACTTTCCTGGAGAGGGGTTGCCAAGCTTCCAGAAAATTAAGAGTTGCCTGAAATATCAGCAAACACTTTTTCACCCAATCTTGATGATACTTTCAGGGAATGATCAGTACCCCAATCCCACTTGTCTCACCAAATTTCGTTCTTTTGGTTAAACCGTTCGTTTGCAGTAACTGTTTTCATTTTAAGGTTTCACTCTGTTTTCTCCTATAAGGATACATGTATTTGGAACTCTAAATCAAACACGGTTTGTGCTAGCTCTTTGAAACTTGACACAATAAAGCAGTTTCAAGTTCTATCTCTATGGTTTGTTTGCTGTTGATGTAGCACTAAGCAGAGACTGGCGAGAATCCCTTTCAAGGTAAAAAAATTGCCAAGATTCTAGAAAACTGCGAGTTGCCTGAAATGTAAGATACACTTTTTCTCCCAATCTTGATGATACTTTCAGGAAATGATCAGTACACCAATCCCACTTGGCTCACCAAATTTTGTTCTTCTAGGTTAAACCGTTCGTTTGCAGTAACCGTTTTCATTTTGAGGTTTCACTCTATTTTCTCCTATACGGATACATGTATTTGGAACTCTAAATCAAACACGGTTTGTGCTAGCTCTTTGAAACTTGACCCAATAAAGCAGTTTCAAGTTCTATCTCTATGGTTTGTTTGCTGTTGATCTACCCCTAAGCAGAGACTGGCGAGAATCCCTTTCATGGAAAGGGTTGCCAACTTCCAGAAAACTACGAGTTGCCTGAATTCTCAGCAAACACTTTTTCACCCAAACTTGATGATACTTTCAGGGAATGATCAGTACACCAATCCCACTTGCCTCACCAAATTTCGTTCTTCTAGGTTCAACCGTTCGTTTGCACTAACCGTTTTCATTTTGAGGTTTCACTCTGTTTTCTCCTATACAAATACATGTATTTGGAACTCTAAATCAAACACGGTTTGTGCTAGCTCTTTGAAACTTGACACAATAAAGCAGTTTCAAGTTCTTTCTCAATGGATTGTTTGCTGTTGATGTAGCTTTAAGCAGAGACTGGCGAGAATCACTTTCATGGAAAGGGGTTGCGAAGCTTCCAGAAAACTACGAGTTGCCTGAAATCTCAGCAAACACTTTTTCACCCAATCTTGATGATACTTTCAGTGAATGATCTGTACACCAATCCTACTGGGCTCACCAAATTTCGTTCTTCTAGGTTAAACCGTTCGTTTGCAGTAACCGTTTTATTTTGAGGTTTCACTCTGTTTTCTTCTATATGGATACATGTATTTGGAACTCTAAATCAAACACAGTTTGTGCTAGCTCTTTGAAACTTGACACAATAAAGCAGTTTCAAGTTCTATCTCTATGGTTTGTTTGCTGTTGATGTAGCCCCTAAGCAGAGACTGGTGAGAATCACTTTCATGGAAAGGGGTTGCCAAGCTTCCAGAAAACTACGAGTTGCCTGAAATCTCAGCAAACAGTTTTTCACCCAATCTTGATGATACTTTCGGGGAATGATCAGTACACCCATTCCACGTGGCTCACCAAATTTCTTCTTCTAGGTTAAACCGTTCGTTGCAGTAACCGTTTTCATTTTGAGGTTTCACTCTGTTTTCTCCTATATGGATACATGTATTTGGAATTCTAAATCAAACACGGTTTGTGCTAGCTCTTTGAAACGTGACCCAATAAAGCAGTTTCAAGTTCTATCTTTATGGTTTGTTTGCTGTTGATGTAGCCCTAAGCAGAGACTGGCGAGAATCACTTTCATGGAAAGGGTTGCCAAGGTTCCAGAAAACTACGAGTTGCCTGAAATCTCAGCAAACACTTTTTCACCCAATATTGATGATACTTTCAGGGAATGATCAGTACACCAATCCCAATTGGCTAACCAAATTTCGTTCTTCTAGGCTAAACTGTTCCTTTGCATTAACCGTTTTAATTTTGAGGTTTCACTCTGTTTTCTCCTATACAGATACATGTATTTGGACCTCTAAATCAAACACGGTTTGTGCTAGCTCTCTGAAACTTGACCCAATAAAGCAGTTTCAAGTTGTATCTCTATGGTTTGTTTGCTCTTGATGTAGCCCTAAGCAGAGATTGGCGAGAATCACTTTCATGAAAAGGGGTTGCCAAGCTTCCAAAAAACTACGAGTTGCCTGAATCTCAGCAAAAACTTTTTCACCTAATCTTGATGATACTTTCAGAGAATGATCAGTACACCAATCCCACTTGGCTCACCAAATTTCGTTCTTCTAGGTTAAACCGTTCGTTTGCTGTAACCGTTTTCATTTTGAGGTTTCACTCTGTTTTCTCCTATACGGATACATGTATTTGGAACTCTAAATCAAACACGGTTTGTGCTAGCTCTTTGAAACTTGACCCAATAAAGCAGTTTCAAGTTCTATCTCTATGGTTTGTTTGCTGTTGATGTAGCCCTAAGCAGTGACTGGCGAGAATCACTTTCATGGAAAGGGGTTGCCAAGGTTCCAGAAAACTACGAGTTGCCTGAAATCTCAGCAAACACTTTTTCACCCAATATTGATGATACTTTCAGAGAATGATCAGTACACCAATCCCACTTGGCTCACCAAATTTCGTTCTTTTAAGTTAAAGCGTTCATTTGCAGTAACCGTTTTCATTTTGTGGTTTCACTCTGTTTTCTCCTATATGGATACATGTATTTGGAACTCTAAGTGAAACACGGTTTGTGCTAGCTCTTTGAAACTTGACCCAATAAAGCAGTTTCAAGTTCTATCTCTATGGTTTGTTTGCTGTTGATGTATCCCTAAGCTACATCATAAGTGACTGGCGAGAATCACTTTCATGGAAAGGGGTTGCCAAGCTTCCAGAAAACTACGAGTTGCCTGAAATCTCAGCAAACACTTTTTCACCCAATCTTGATGATACTTTCAGTCAATGATCAGTACACCAATACCCCTTGGCTCACCAAATTTCATTCTTCTAGGTTAAACCGTTCGTTTGCAGTATCCGTTTTCATTTTGAGGTTTCACTCTGTTTTCTCCTATACGTATACATGTATTTGGCACTCTAAATCAAAGAAGGTTTGTGCTAGCTCTTTGAAACTTGACACAATAAAGCAGTTTCAAGTTCTATCTCTATGGTTTGTTTGCTGTTGATGTAGCCCTAAGCAGAGACTGGCGAGAATCACTTACATGGAAAGGGGTTGCCAAGGTTCCAGAAAACTACGAGTTTCCTGAAATCTCAGCAAACACTTTTTCACCCAATCTTGATGATACTTTCAGGTAATGATCAGTATACCAATCCCACTTGGCTCACCACATTTCGTTCTTCTGGGTTAAACCTTTCGTTTACACTAACCGTTTTCATTCTGAGGTTTCACTCTGTTTCTCCTATATGGATACATGTATTTGGAACTGTAAATCAAACACGGTTTGTGCTAGCTCTTTGAAACGTGACACAATAAAGCAGTTTCAAGTTCTATCTCTATGGTTTGTTTGCTGTTGATGTAGCCCTAAGCAGAGACTGGCGAGAATCACTTTCATGGAAAGGGGTTGCCAAGGTTCCGGAAAACGAGGAGTTGCCTGAAATCTCACCAAACACTTTTTCACCCAATCTTGATGATACTTTCAGGAATGATCAGTTCACATATCCCAATTGGCTCACCAAATTTCCTTCTTCTAGGTTAAACCGTTCCTTTGCAGTAAAAGTTTTCATTTTGAGGTTTCACTCTGTTTTCTCCTATACAGATACATGTATTTGGACCTCTAAATCAAACACGGTTTGTGCTAGCTCTCTGAAACTTGACCCAATAAAGCAGTTTCAAGTTCTATCTCTATGGTTTGTTTGCTGTTGATGTAGCCCTAAGCAGACACTGGCGAGAATCACTTTCATGGAAAGGGGTTGCCAAGCTTCCAAAAAACTACGAGTTGCCTGAAATCTCAGAAAAAACTTTTTCACCTAATCTTGATGATACTTTCAGAGAATGATCAGTACACAAATCTCACTTGGCTCACCAAATTTCGTTCTTCTAGGTTAAACCGTTCGTTTGCTGTAACCGTTTTCATTTTGAGGTTTCACTCTGTTTTCTCCTATACGGATACATGTATTTGGAACTCTAAATCAAACACGGTTTGTGCTAGCTCTTTGAAACTTGAAACAATAAAGCAGTTTCGAGTTCTATCTCTATGGTTTGTTTTCTGCTGATGTAGCCCTAAGCAGAGACTGGCGAGGAATCACTTTCATGGAAATGGGTTGCCAAGCTTCCAGAAAACTACGAGTTGCCTGAAATCTCAGCAAACACTTTTTCACCCAATCTTGATGATGCTTTCAGGGAATGATCAGGACACCAATCCCACTTGGCTCACCAAATTTCGTTCTTCTAGGTTAAACCGTTCGTTTGCAGTAACCGTTTTTCATTTTGAGGTTTCACTCTGTTTTCTCCTATACGGATACATTTATTTGGAACTCTAAATCAAAGACGGTTTGTGCTAGCTCTTTGAAACTTGACCCAATAAAGCAGTTTCAAGTTCTTTCTCTATGGTTTGTTTGCTGTTGATGTAGCCCTAAGCAGAGACTGGCGAGAATCACTTTCATGGAAAGGGGTTGCCAAGCTTCCAGAAAACTAAGAGTTGCCTGAAATCTCAGCAAACACTTTTTTACCCAATCTTGATGATACATTGAGGGAATGATCAGTACACCAATCCCACTTGTCTCACCAAATTTTGTTCTTCTAGGTTAAACCGTTCGTTTGCAGTAACCTGTTTTCATTTTGAGGTTTCACTCTGTTTTCTCCTATACGGATACGTGTATTTGGAACTCTAAATCATACAGGGTTTGTGCTAGCTCTTTGAAACTTGACCCAATAAAGCAGTTTCAAGTTCTATCTCTATGGTTTGTTTGCTGTTGATGTAGTCCTAAGCAGAGACTGGCGAGAATCACTTTCATGGAAAGGGGTTGCCAAGCTTCCAGAAAACTACGAGTTGCCTGAAATCTCAGCATACACTTTTTCACCCAATCTTGATGATACTTTCAGGGAATGATCAGGACACCAATCCCCCTTGTCTCACCAAATTTCATTTTTCTAGGTTAAACTGTTCATTTGCAGTAACCGTTTTCATTTTGAGGTTTCACTTTGTTTTCTCCTATACGGATACGTGTATTTGGAACTCTAAATCAAACACGGTTTGTGCTAGCTTTCTAAAACTTGACCCAATAAAGCAGTTTCAAGTTCTATCTCTATGGTTCTTTTGCTGTTGATGTAGCCCCGAAGCAGAGACTGGCGAGAATCACTTTCATGGAAATGGGTTGCCAAGCCTCCAAATAACTATGAGTTGCCTGAAATCTCAACAAAAACTTTTTCACCCAATCTTGATGATACTTTCAGAGTATGATCAGTACACCAATACCCCTTGGCTCACCAAATTTCGTTCTTCTAGGTTAAACCGTTCGTTTGCAGTAACCTTTTTCATTTTGAGGTTTCACTCTGTTTTCTCCTATACGTATACATGAATTTGGAACTCTAAATCAAACACGGTTTGTGCTACCTCTTTGAAACGTGACCCAATAAAGCAGTTTCAAGTTGTATCTCTATGGTTTGTTTGCTGTTGATTTAGCCCTAAGCAGACACTGGCGAGAATCACTTTCATGGAAAGGGGTTGCCAAGCTTCCAGAAAACTACGAGTTGCCTGAAATTTCAGCAAACACTTTTTCACCCAATCTTGATGATACTTTCAGGGAATGATCAATACACCAATGCCACTTGGCTCACCAAATTTCGTTCTTCTAGGTAAAACCGTTCGTTTGCAGTAACTGTTTTCATTTTGAGATTTCACTCTGTTTCTCCTATAGTTTATACATGTATTTGGAACTTTAAATCAAACACGGTTTCTTCTAGCTCTTTGAAACTTGACACAATAAAGCAGTTTCGAGTTCTATCTCTATGGTTTGTTTGCTGTTGATGTAGCACTAAGTAGACACTGGCGAGATTCACTTTCATGGAAAGGGGTTGCCAAGCTTTCAGAAAACTACGAGTTTCCTGAAATCACAGCAAACACTTTTTCACCGAATCTTGATGATACTTTCAGGGAATGATCAGTACATCAATCCCACTTGGCTCACCAAATTTCGTTCTTCTGGGTTAAACCGTTCGTTTACACTAACCGTTTTCATTCTGACGTTTCACTCTGTTTTCTCCTATACGTATACATGTATTTGGAACTTTAAATCAAACACGGTTTGTGCAAGCTCTTTGAACCTTGACACAATAAAGCACTTTCAAGTTCTATCTCTATGGTTTGTTTGCTGTTGATGTAGCCCTAAGCAGAGACTGGCGAGAATCACTTTCATGGAAAGGGGTTGCCATTCTTCTAGAAAACTACGAGTTTCCTGAAATCTCAGCAAACACTTTTTCACCCAATCTTGATGATACTTTCAGGGAATGATCAGTACACCAATCCCACTTGGCTCACCAAATTTCGTTCTTCTAGGTTAATCCGTTCGTTTGCAGTAACCCTTTTCATTCTGAGGTTTCACTCTGTTTTCTCCTATATGGATACATGTATTTGGAACTCTAAATCAAACACGGTTTGTGCTAGCTCTTTGAAACTTGACACAATAAAGCAGTTTCAAGTTCTATCTCTATGGTTTGTTTGCTGTTGATGTAGCCTTAAGCAGAGACTGGCGAGAATCACTTTCATGGAAAGGGGTTTCCAAGGTTCCAGAAAATTGCGAGTTTCCTGAAATCTTAGCAAACACTTTTTCACCCAATCTTGATGATACTTTCAGGGAATGATCAGTACACCAATCCCACTTGGCTCACCAAATTTCGTTCTTCTAGGTTAAACCGTTCGTTTACAGTAACCTTTTTCATTCTGAGGTTTCACTCTGTTTTCTCCTATACGGATACATGTATTTGGAACTCTAAATCAAACACGGTTTGTGCTAGCTCTTTGAAACGTGACCTAATAAAGCAGTTTCAAGTTCTATCTCTATGGTTTGTTTGCTGTTGATGTAGCCCTAAGCAGAGACTGGCGAGAATCACTTTCATGGAAATGGGTTGCCAAGCTTCCAGAAAACTACGAGTTTCCTGTTATCTCAGCAAACACTTTTTCACCCAATATTGATGACACTTTCAGGGAATGATCAGTAAACAATCCCACTTGGCTCACCAAATTTCGTTCTTCTTGGTTAAACCGCTCGTTGGCAGTAACCGTTTTCATTTTGAGGTTTCACTCTGTTTTCTCCTATACGGATACGTGTATTTAGACCTCTAAATCAAACACGGTTTGTGCTAGCTGTTTGAAACTTGACACAATAAAGCAGTTTCCAGTTCTGTCTCTATGGTTTGTTTGCTGCTGATGTAGCCCTAAGCAGAGACTGGCGAGAATCACTTTCATGGAAATGGGTTGCCAAGCTTCCAGGAAACTACGAGTTGCCTGAAATCTCAGCAAACAATTTTTCACCCAATCTTGATGATACTTTCAGGGAGTGATCAGTACACCAGTCCCACTTGGCTCACCAAATTTTGTTCTTCTATGTTAAACCGTTCGTTTGCAGTAACCGTTTTCATTTTGAGGTTTCACTCTGTTTTCTCCTATACGGATACACGTATTTGGAACTCTAAATCCAACATAATTTGTGCTAGCTCTTTGAAACTTGACACAATAAAGCAGTTTCAAGTTCTATCTCTATGGTTTGTTTGCTGTTTATGTAGCCCTAAGCAGACACTGGCAAGAATTACTTTCATAAAAAGGGGTTGCAAAGCTTCCAGAAAATTACTCGTTGCCTGAAATCTCAGCAAACACGTTTTCACCCAATCTTGATGATACTTTCAGAAAATGATCAGTACACCAGTCCCACTTGGCTCACCACATTTCGTTCTTCTAGGTTAAACCGTTCGTTTGCAGTAACCGTTTTCATTTTGAGGTTTCACTCTGTTTTCTCCTATATGGATACATGTATTTGGCACTCTAAATCAAAGACGGTTTGTGCTAGCTCTTTGAAACTTGACACAATAAAGCAGTTTCAAGTTCTATCTCTATGGTTTGTTTGCTGTTGATGTAGCCCTAAGCAGATACTGGCGAGAATCACTTACATCTAAAGGGGTTGCCAAGGTTCCAGAAAACTACGAGTTTCCTGAAATCTCAGCAAACACTTTTTCATCCAATCTTGATGATACTGTCAGGGAATGATCAGTACACCAATCCCAATTGGCTCACCAAATTTCGTTCTTCTAGGTTAAACCGTTCGTTTGCTGTAACCGTTTTCATTTTGAGGTTTCACTCTGTTTTCTCCTATACGGATACATGTATTTGGAACTCTAAATCAAACACGGTTTGTGCTAGCTCTTTGAAACTTGACACAATAAAGCAGTTTCGAGTTCTATCTCTATGGTTTGTTTGCTGCTGATGTAGCCCTAAGCAGAGACTGGCGAGAATCACTTTCATTGAAATGGGTTGCCAAGCTTCCAGAAAACTACGAGTTGCCTGAAATCTCAGCAAACACTTTTTCACCCAATCTTGATGATACATTCAGGGAATGATCAGTACACCAATCCCACTTGGCTCACCAAATTTCGTTCTTCTACGTTAAACCGTTCGTTTGCAGTAACCGTTTTCATTTTGAGGTTTCACTCTGTTTTCTCCTATATGGATACATGTATTTGGAACTCTAAGTGAAACACGGTTTGTGCTAGCTCTTTGAAACTTGACCCAATAAAGCAGTTTCAAGTTCTATCTCTATGGTTTGTTTGCTGTTGATGTATCCCTAAGCTACATCATAAGTGACTGGCGAGAATCACTTTCATGGAAAGGGGTTGCCAAGCTTCCAGAAAACTACGAGTTGCCTGAAATCTCAGCAAAAACTTTTTCACCAAATCTTGATGATACTTTCAGTCAATGATCAGTACACCAATACCCCTTGGCTCACCAAATTTCATTCTTCTAGGTTAAACCGTTCGTTTTGCAGTATCCGTTTTCATTTTGAGGTTTCACTCTGTTTTCTCCTATACGTATACATGTATTTGGCACTCTATTTCAAAGAAGGTTTGTGCTAGCTCTTTGAAACTTGACACAATAAAGCAGTTTCAAGTTCTATCTCTATGGTTTGTTTGCTGTTGATGTAGCCCTAAGCAGAGACTGGCGAGAATCACTTACATGGAAAGGGGTTGCCAAGGTTCCAGAAAACTACGAGTTTCCTGAAATCTCAGCAAACACTTTTTCACCCAATCTTGATGATACTTTCAGGTAATGATCAGTATACCAATCCCACTTGGCTCACCACATTTCGTTCTTCTGGGTTAAACCTTTCGTTTACACTAACCGTTTTCATTCTGAGGTTTCACTCTGTTTTCTCCTATATGGATACATGTATTTGGAACTGTAAATCAAACACGGTTTGTGCTAGCTCTTTGAAACGTGACACAATAAAGCAGTTTCAAGTTCTATCTCTATGGTTTGTTTGCTGTTGATGTAGCCCTAAGCAGAGACTGGCGAGAATCACTTTCATGGAAAGGGGTTGCCAAGGTTCCGGAAAACGAGGAGTTGCCTGAAATCTCACCAAACACTTTTTCACCCAATCTTGATGATACTTTCAGGGAATGATCAGTTCACATATCCCAATTGGCTCACCAAATTTCCTTCTTCTAGGTTAAACCGTTCCTTTGCAGTAAAAGTTTTCATTTTGAGGTTTCACTCTGTTTTCTCCTATACGCGTACATGTATTTGGAACTCTAAATCAAACACGGTTTTTGCTAGCTCTTTGAAACGTGACCCAATAAAGCAGTTTCAAGTTCTATCTCTATGGTTTGTTTGCTGTTGATGTAGCACTAAGTAGACACTGGCGAGTATCACATTCATGGAAAGGGATTTCCAAGGTTCCAGAAAACTACGAGTTGCCTGAAATCTCAGCAAACACTTTTTTACCCAATCTTGATGATACTTTCAGGGAATGATCAGTACACCAATCCCACTTGGATCCCCAAATTTCGTTCTTCTAGGTTAAACCGTTCGTTTGCAGTAACCATTTTCATTTTGAGGTTTCACTCTGTTTTCTCCTATACGGATAAATGTATTTGGAACTCTAAATCAAACACGGTTTGTGCTAGCTCTTTGAAACTTGACATAATAAAGCAGTTTCAAGTTCTATCTCTATGGTTTTTTTGCTGTTGATGTAGCCCTAAGCAAAAACTGGCGAGAATCACTTTCATGGAAAGGGGTTGCCAAGCTTCCAGAAATCTACGAGTTGCCTGAAATCTCAGCAAACACTTTTTCACCAAATCTTGATGATACTTTCAGGGAATGATCAGGACACCAATCCCACTTGGCTCACCAAATTTCGTTCTTCTAGGTTAAACCGTTCCTTTGCAGTAACCGTTTTCATTTTGAGGTTTCACTCTTTTTTTCCTATACAGATACATGCATTTGGAACTCTAAATCAAACATGGTTTGTGCTAGCTCTTTGAAACTTGACACAATAAAGCAGTTTCAAGTTCTATCACTATGGTTTGTTTGCTGTTGATGTAGCCCTAAGCAGAGACTTTCGAGAATCACTTTCATGGAAAGGGGTTGCCAAGCTTTCAGAAAACTACGAGTTGCCTGAAATCTCAGCAAACACTTTTTCACCCTATCTTGATGATACTTTCAGGGAATGATCAGTACACAAATCCCACCTGTCTCACCAAATTTCGTTCTTCTAGGTTAAACCGTTCGTTTGCACTAACCATTTTCATTTTGAGGTTTCACTCTGTATTCTCCTATACGGATACATGTATTTGGAACTCTAAATCAAACACGAATTGTGCTAGCTCTTTGAAACTTGACCCAATAAAGCAGGTTCAAGTTCTATCTCTATGGTTTGTTTGCTGTTCATGTAGCCTTAAGCAGAGACTGGCGAGAATCACTTTCATGGAAAGGGGTTGCCAAGCTTCCAGAAAACTACGAGTTGCATGAAATCTCAACAAACACTTTTTCGCCCAATCTTGATGATACTTTCAGGGAATGATCAGTACACCAATCCCACTTGGCTCACCAAATTTCGTTCTTCTAGGTTAAACTGTTCGTTTGCAGTAACGGTTTTCATTTTGAGGTTTCACTCTGTTTTCTCCTATAGTTATACATGTATTTGGAATTTTAAATGAAACACGGTTTGTGCTAGCTCTTTGAAACTTGACACAATAAAGCAGTTTCAAGTTCTATCTCTAAGGTTTGTTTGCTGTTGATGTAGCCCTAAGCAGAGACTGGCGAGAATCACTTTCATGGAAAGGGGTTGCCAAGCTTCCAGAAAACTACGAGTTGCCTAAAATCTCAGCAAAAACTTTTTCTCCCAATCTTGATGATACTTTCAGGGAATGATCAGTACACCAATCCCACTTGGCTCACCAAATTTCATTCTTCTAGGTTAAACCGTTCGTTTGCTGTAACCGTTTTCATTTTGAGGTTTCATTCTGTTTTCTCCTATACAGATACACGTATTTGGAACTCTAAATCAAAAACGGTTTGGGCTAGCTCTTTGAAACTTGACCCAATAAAGCAGTTTCAAGTTCTATCCCTATGATTTGTTTGCTGTTGATGTAGCCCTAAGCAAAGACTGGTGAGAATCACTTTCATGGAAAGGGGTTGCCAAGCTTCCAGAAAACTACGAGGTGCCTAAAATCTCAGCAATAACTTTTTCACCCAATCTTGATGATAGTTTCAGGGAATGATCAGTACACCAATCCAACTTGGCTCACCAAATTTCGTTCTTCTAGGTTAAACCGTTCGTTTGCAGTAACCGTTTTCATTTTGAGGTTTCACTCTGTTTTCTCCTATAGGGATACATGTATTTGGAACTCTAAATCAAACAAGGTTTGTGCTATCTCTTTGAAACTTGAAACAATAAAGCAGTTTCAAGTTCTATCTCTATGGTTTGTTTGCTGTTGTAGTAGCCCTAAGCAGAGACTGCCGAGAGTCACTTACATTGAAAGGGGTTGCCAAGCATTTAGAAAACTACGAGTTGCCTGAAATCTCAGCAAACACTTCTTCACCCAATCTGGATGATACTTTCAGGGAATGATCAGTACACCAATCCCACTTGGCTCACCACATTTCGTTCTTCTAGGTTAAACCGTTCGTTTGCAGTAACCGTTTTCATTTTGAGGTTTCACTCTGCTTTCTCCTCTACGGATACACGTATTTGAAACTCTAAAACAAACACGGTTTGTGCTAGCTCTTTGATACTTGACACAATAAAGCAGTTTCAAGTTCTATCTCTATGGTTTGTTTGCTGTCGGTGTAGCCCTAAGCAGAGACTGGCGAGAATCACTTTCATGGAAAGGGGTTGCCAAGCTTCCAGAAAACTACTACTTACCTGAAATCTCAACAAACACTTTTTCACCCAATCTTGATGACTTTCCGGGAATGATCAGTACACCAATCACACTTGGCTCACCACATTTCCTTCTTCTTGGTTAAACCGTTCAATTGCAGTAACCGTTTTCATTTTGAGGTTTCACTCTGTTTTCTCTTATAAGGATACATGTATTTGGAACTCTAAATCAAACACGGTTTGTGCTAGCTCTTTGAAACTTGACACAATAAAGCAGTTTCAAGTTCTATCTCTATGGTTTGTTTCCTGTTGATGTAGCCCTAAGCAGAGACTGGCGAGAATCACTTTCATGGAAAGGGGTTGCCAAGCTACAAAAAAACTACGAGTTGTCTGAAATCTCAGCAAAAACTTTTTCACCCAATCTTGATGATACTTTCAGGGAATGATCAGGACACCAATCCTACATGGCTCACCAAATTAAGTTCTTCTAGGTTAAACCGTTGGTTTGCAGTAACCGTTTTCATTTTGAGGTTTCACTCTGTTTTCTCCTATACTTATACATGTATTTAGAACTCTAAATCAAACACGGTGTGTGCTAGCTCTTTGTAACTTGACACAATAAAGCAGTTTCAAGTTCTATCTCTATGGTTTGTTTCCTGTTGATGTAGCCCTAAGCAGAGACTGGCGAGAATCACTTTCATGGAAAGGGGTTGCCAAGCTTCCAGAAAACTACGAGTTGCCTGAAATCTCAGCAAACACTTTTTTCACCCAGTCTTGATGATACTTTCAGGGAATGATCAGTACACCAATCCCACTTGGCTCACCAAATTTCGTTCTTCTAGGTTAAACCGTTCGTTTGCAGTAACCGTTTTCATTTTGAGGTTTCACTCTGCTTTCTCCTATACGGATACACGTATTTGAAACTCTAAAACAAACACGGTTTGTGCTAGCTCTTTGAAACTTGACACAATAAATCAGTGTCAAGTTCTGTCTCTATGGTTTGTTTGCTGTTGATGTAGCGCTAAGCTGAGACTTGAGAGAATAACTTTCATGGAAAGGGGTTGCCAAGCTTCCAGAAAACTATGAGTTGCCTGAAATCTCAGCAAACACTTTTTCACCCAATCTTGATGATACTTTCAGGGAATGATCAGTCCACCAATCCCACTTGGCTCACCAAATTTCGTTCCTCTAGGTTAAACCGTTCGTTTGCAGTAACGGTTTTCATTTTTAGGTTTCACTCTGTTTTCTCCTATAGTTATACATGTATTTAGAACTCTAAATCAAACACAGTTTTTGCTAGCTCTTTGAAACTTGACACAATAAAGCAGTTTCAAGTTCTATCTCTACGGTTTGTTTGCTGTTGATGTAGCCCTAAGCAGAGACTGGCGAGAATCACTTTCATTGAAAGGGGTTGCCAACCTTCCAAAAACTAGGAGTTGCCTGAAATCTCAACAAACACTTTTTTACCCAGTTTTGATGATACTTTCAGGGAATGATCAGTACACCAATCCCACTTGGGTCACCAAATTTCGTTCTTCTAGGTTAAACCGTTCGTTTGCAGTAACAGTTTACATTTTAAGGTTTCACTCTCCTTTCTCCTATACAGATACAAGTATTTGGAACTCTAAATCAAACACGGTTTGTGCTAGCTCTTTGAAACTTGACACAATAAAGCAGTTTTAAATTCTATCTCTATGGTTTGTTTGCTGTTGATGTAGCCCTAAGCAGAGACTGCCGAGAAGCACTTTCATGGAAAGGGGTCGCCAAGCTTCCAAAAACCTATGAGTTGCCTGAATCTCAGCAAACTCTTTTTCACCCAATCTTGATGATACTTTCAGGGAATGATCAGTACAACAATCCCACTTGGCTCACCAAATTTCGTTCTTCTAGGTTAAACCGTTCGTTTGCAGTAACCGTTTTCATTTTAAGGTTTCACTCTGTTTTCTCCTATACGGATACATGTATTTGGAACTCTAAATCAAACATGGTTTGTGCTAGCTCTTTGAAACTTGACACAATGAAGCAGTTTCAAGTTCTATGTCTATGGTTTGTTTGCTGTTGGTAAAGCCCTAAGCAGAGACTGGCGAGAATCACTTTCATGGAAAGGGGTTGCCAACCTTCCAGAAAACTACGAGTTGCCTGAAATCTCAGCAAACACTTTTTCACCCAATCTTGATGATACTTTCAGGGAATGATCAGTACCCCAATCCCACTTGGCTCACCACATTTCCTTCTTCTTGGTTAAACCGTTCAATTGCAGTAACCGTTTTCATTTTGAGGTTTCACTCTGTTCTCTCCTATACGGATACATGTATTTGGAACTCTAAATCAAACACGGTGTGTGCTAGCTTTTTGAAACTTGACACAATAAAGCAGTTTCAAGTTCTCTCTCTATGGTTTGTTTGCTGTTGATGTAGCCCTAAGCAGAGAATGGCGAAAATCACTTTCATGGAAAGGGGTCGCCAAGCTTCCAAAAACCTATGAGTTGCCTGAATCTCAGCAAACTCTTTTTCACCCAATCTTGATGATACTTTCAGGGATTGATCAGTACCCCAATCCCACTTGGCTCACCAAATTTCGTTCTTCTAGGTTAAACCGTTCGTTTGCAGTAACCGTTTTCATTTTGAGGTTTCACTCTCTTTTCTCCTATACGGATACATGTATTTGGAACTCAAAATCAAACACGGTTTGTGCTAGCTCTTTCAAATTTGACACAATAAAGAAGTATCAAGTTATATCTCTATGGTTTGTTTGCTGTTGATGTAGCCCTAAGCAGAGACTGGCGAGAATCACTTTAATGAAAGGGGTTGCCAAGCTTCCAGAAAACTACGAGTTTCCTGAAATCTCAGCAAACACTTTTTCACCCAGTCTTGATGATACTTTCAGGGAATGATCAGTACACCAATCCCACTTGGCTCAATAATTTCGTTCTTCTAGGTTAAACTGATATTTTGCAGTAACCTTTTTTGTTTTGAGGTTTCACTCTGTTTTCTAGTATATGGATACATGTATTTGGAACTCTAAATCAAACACGGTTTGTGCTAGCTCTTTGAAACTTGACACAATAAAGCAGTTTCAACTTGTATCTCTATGGTTTGTTTGCTGTTGATGTATCCCTAAGCAGAGACTGGCAAGAATCACTTGCATGGACAGGGGTTGCCAAGCTTCCAGAAAACTACGAGTTTCCTGAAATCTCAGCAAACACTTTTTCACCTAGTCTTGATGATACTTTCAGGGAATGATCAGTACACCAATCCCACTTGGCTCACCAAATTTCGTTCTTCTAGGGTAAACCGTTATTTTGCAGTAACCGTTTTTGTTTTGAGGTTTCACTCTGTTTTCTAGTATATGGATACATGTATTTGGAACTCTAAATCAAACACGGTTTGTGCTAGCTCTTTGAAACTTGACACAATAAAGCAGTTTCAACTTCTATCTCTATGGTTTGTTTGCTGTTGATGTTGCCCTAAGCAGAGACTGGCAAGAATCACTTCCATGGACAGGGGATGCCAAGCTTCCAAAAAACTACGAGTTGCCTGAAATCTCAGCAAACACTTTTTCACACAATATTGATGATTCTTTCAGGGCATGATCAGTACACCAATCCCACTTGGCTCACCAAATTTCTTTCTTCTAGGTTAAACCGTTCCTTTGCAGTAACCATTTTCATTTTGAGGTTTCACTCTGTTTTCTCCTATAGTTATACATGTATTTGGAACTCTAAATCAAACACGGTTTTTGCTAGCTCTTTGAAACTTGACACAATAAAGCAGTTTCAAGTTCTATCTCTATGGTTTGTTTGCTGTTGATGTACCCCTAAGCAGAGACTTGCGAGAATCACTTTCATTAAAACGGGTTGCCAAGCTTCCAGAAAACTACGAGTTGCCTGAAATCTCAGCAAAACTTTTTCAACCAATCTTGATGATACTTTCAGGGAATGATCAGTACACCATTCCCTCTTGGCTCACCAAATTTCGTTCTTCTAGGTTAAACCGTTCGTTTGCAGTAACCGTTTTCATTTTGAGGTTTCACTCTGTTTTCTCCTATACAGATACATGTATTTGGAACTCTAAATCAAAGACGGTTTGTGCTAGCTCTTTGAAACTTGACACAATAAAGTAGTTTCAAGTTCTATCTCTATGGTTTGTTTGCTGTTGATGTAGCCCTAAGCAGAGACTGAAGTGAATAACTTTCATGGAAAGGGGTTGCCAAGCTTCCAGAAAACTACGAGTTGCCTGAATTCTCAGCAAACATTTTTTCACAGAATCTTGCTGATACTTACAGGGAATGATCAGTACACCCATCTCACTTGGCTCACCAAATTTTGTTCTTATAGGTTAAACCGTTCGTTTGCAGTAACCGTTTTCATTTTGAGGTTTCACTCTGGTTTCTCCTATAGTTATACATGTATTTGGAACTCTAAATCAAACACGGTTTGTGCTAGCTCTTTGAAACTTGAAACAATAAAGCAGTTTCAAGTTCTATCTCTATGTTTTGTTTGCTGTTGATGTAGCCCTAAGCAGAGACTGGCGAGAATCACTTTCATGGAAAGGGGTTGCCAAGCTTCCAGAAAACTACGAGTTTCCTGAAATCTCAGCAATCACTTTTTCACCCATTCTTGATGATACTTTCAGGGAATGATCAGTACTCCAATCCCACATGGCTCACCAAATTTCGTTCTTCTAGGTTAAACCGTTCATTTGCAGGAACCGTTTTCATTTTGAGGTTTCACTCTGTTTTCTCCTATAGTTACACATGTATTTGGAACTCTAAATCAAACACGGTTTTTGCTAGCTCTTTGAAACTTGACACAATAAAGCAGTTTCAAGTTTTATCTCTATGGTTTGTTTGCTGTTGATGTAGCCCTAAGAAGAGACTGGCGAGAATCACTTTCATTGAAACGGGTTGCCAAGCTTCCAGAAAACTACGAGTTGCCTGAAATCTCAGCAAACATTTTTTCACCCAATCTTGCTGATACTTTCAGGGAATGATCAGTACACCCATCTCACTTGGCTCACCAAATTTCGTTCTTCTAGGTTAAACCGTTCGTTTGCAGGAATCGTTTTCATTTTGAGGTGTCACTCTGTTTTCTTTTATACAGATACATGTATTTGGAACTCTAAATAAAACACAGTTTGTGCTAGCTCTTTGAAACTTGACACAATAAAGCAGTTTCAAGTTCTATCTCTATGGTTTGTTTGCTATTGATGTAGCCCTAAGCAGAGACTGGCGAGAATCACTTTCATGGAAAGGTGTTGCCAAGCTTCCAGAAAACTACGAGTTTCCTGAAATCTCAGCAAACACTTTTTCACCCACTCTTGATGATACATTCAGGGAATGATGAGTACACCAATCCCACATGGCTAACCAAATTTCGTTCTTCTAGGTTAAACCGTTCGTTTTCAGTAACCGTTTACATTTTGAGGTTTCACTCTTTTTTCTCCTGTACAGATACATGTGTTTTGAACTCTAAATCAAACACGGTCTGTGCTAGCTCTTTGAAACTTGACACAATAAAGCAGTTTCAAGTTCTATCTCTATGGTTTGTTTGCTGTTGATGTAGCCCTAAGCAGAGACGGGCGAGGATTACTTTCATGGAAAGGGGTTGCCAAGCTTCCAAAAAACTACGAATTGCCTGAAATCTCAGCAAACTCTTTTTCCCCCAATCTTCATGATATTTTCAGGGAATGATCATTACACCAATCCCACATGGCTCACCAAATTTTGTTCTTTTTGGTTCAACCGTTCGTTTGCAGTAACCGTTTTCATTTTGAGGTTTCACTGTTTTTTCTTCTATACGGATACATTTATTTGGAACTCTAAATCAAACACGGTTTGTGCTAGCTCTTTGAAACTTGACACAATAAAGCAGTTTCAAGTTCTGTCTCTATTGTTTGTTTGCTGTTGATGTAGCCCTAGGCAGAGACTGGCGAGAATCACTTTCATGGAAAGGGGTTGCCAAGCATCCAGAAAACTACGAGTTGCCTGAAATCTCAGCAAACACTTTTTCACTGAATCTTGATGATACATTCAGGGAATGATCAGTACACCAATCCCATTTGGCTCACCAAATATCGTTCATCTAGGTTAAACTTTTCGTTTGCAGTAACCATTTTCATTTTGAGGTTTCACTTTGTTTTCTCCTATATGGATACATGTATTTGGAACTCTAAATCAAACACGGTTTGTGCTAGCTCTTTGAAACTTGACACAATAAAGCAGTTTCAAGTTCTATCTCTATGGTTTGTTTGCTGTTGATGTAGCCCTAAGCGGAGACTGGAGAGAATCACTTTCATGGAAAGGGGTTGCCAAGCTTCCAGAAATCTACGAGTTTCCTGAAATCTCAGCAAACACTTTTTCACTGAATCTTGATGATACTTTCAGGGAATGATCAGTACACCAATCCCACTTGGCTCACCAAATTTCGTTCTTCTAGGTTGAACCGTTCATTTGCAGTAACCGTTTTCATTTTGAGGTTTCACTCTGTTTTCTCCTATACGGATACATGTATTTGGAACTCTAATTCAAACACGGTTTGTGCTAGCTCTTTGAAATTTGACACAATAAAGCAGTTTCATGTTCTATCTCTATGGTTTGTTTGCTGTTGATGTAGCCCTAAGCAGAGACTGGAGAGAATCACTTTCATGGAAAGGGGTTGCCAAGATTCCAGAAAACTATGTGTTGCCTGAAATCTCAGCAAACACTTATTCACCCAATCTTGATGATACTTACAAAAATGATTAGTACACCAATCCCACTTGGCTACCAAATTTCGTTCTTCTAGGTTAAACCGTTCGTTTGCAGTAACCGTTTTCATTTTGAGGTTTCACTCTGTTTTCTCCTATACGGATACAAGTATTTGGAACTCTAAATCAAACACGGTTTGTGCTAGCTCTTTGAAACTTGACACAATAAAGCAGTTTCAAGTTCTATCTCTATGGTTTGTTTGCTGTTGATGTAGCCCTAAGCAGAGACTGGAGAGAATCACTTTCATGGAAAGGGGTTGCCAAGCTTCCAGAAATCTACGAGTTTCCTGAAATCTCAGCAAACACTTTTTCAATGAATCTTGATGATACTTTCAGGGAATGATCAGTACACCAATCCCACTTGGCTCATCAAATTTCGTTCTTCTAGGTTAAACCGTTCGTTTGCAGTAACCGTTTTCATTTTGATGTTTCACTCTGTTTTCTCCTATACGGATACATGTATTTGTAACTCTAATTCAAATACGGTTTGTGCTAGCTCTTTGAAATTTGACACAATAAAGCAGTTTCAAGTTCTATCTCTATGGTTTGTTTGCTGTTGATGTAGCCCTAAGCAGAGACTGGAGAGAATCACTTTCATGGAAAGGGGTTGCCAAGCTTCCAGAAAACTATGTGTTGCCTGAAATCTCAGCAAACACTTATTCACCCAATCTTGATGATACTTACAAAAATGATTAGTACACCAATCCTACTTGGCTACCAAATTTCGTTCTTCTAGGTTAAACCGTTAGTTTGCAGTAACCGTTTTCAATTCGAGGTTTCACTCTGTTTTCTCCTATATGCAAACATGTATTTGGAACTCTAAATCAAACACGGTTTGTGCTAGCTCTTTGAAACTTGACACAATAAATCAGTTTCAAGTTCTATCTCTATGGTGTGTTTGCTGTTGATATAGCCCTAAGCAGAGACTTGTAACTCCTTTATTGTGTCAAGTTTCAAAAAGCTAGTGGGATTGGTGTACTGATCATTACCTGAAAGAATCATCAAGATTGGGTGAAAAAATATTTGCTGAGATTTCAGGCAACTCGTAGTTTTTTGGAAGCTTGGCAACCCCTTTCCATCAAAGTGATTTTCGCCAGTCTCTGCTTAGGGCTACATCAACAGCAAACAAAACATAGAGATACAACTTGAAACTTCTTTATTGTGTCACGTTTCAAAGAGCTAGCAGAAACCGTCTCTCATTTAGAGTTCCTAATACATTTATCTCTATAGGAGAAAAACAGAGTGAAACCTAAAAATGAAAACGGTTACTGAAAACGAACGGTTTAACCTAGAAGAACGAAATTTGGTGAGCCAAGTGGTTTTGGTGTACTGAACATTACCTGAAAGAATCATCAAGATTGGGTCAAAAAATGTTTGCTGAGATTTAGGCAACTCGTAGTTTTTTGGAAGCTTGGCAACCCCTTTCCATCAAAGTGATTTTCGCCAGTCTCTGCTTAGGGCTACATCAACAGCAAACAAACCATAGAAATAGAACTTGAAACTGCTTTATTGTGTGAAGTTTCAAAGAGCTAGCACAAACCGTGTTTAATTTAGAGTTCCAAATCCATGTATCCATATAGGAGAAAACAGAGTGAAAACTAAAAATGAAAACGGTTACTGTAAACGAACGGTTTAACCTAGAAGAACGAAATTTTGTGAGCCAAGTGGTTTTGGTGTACTGATCATTACCTGAAAGAATCTTCAAGATTGGGTCAAAAAATGTTTGCTGAGATTTCAGGTAACTCATAGTTTTTTGGAAGCTTGGCAACCCCTTTCCATCAAAGTGATTTTCGCCAGTTTCTGCTTTGGGCTACATCAACAGCAAAAAAACCATAGAGATAGAACTTGAAACTCCTTTATTGTGTCAAGTTTCAAAGAGCTAGCACAAACCGTCTTTGATTTAGAGTTCCAAATCCATGTATCCCTATAGGAGAAAACAGAGTGAAACCTAAAAATGAAAACGGTTACTGCAAACGAATGGTTTAACCTAGAAGAACGAAATTTGGTGAGCCAAGTGGTTTTGGTGTACTGATCATTACCTGAAAGAATCATCAAGATTGGGTGAAAAAATGTTTGCTGAGATTTCTGGCAACTCGTAGTTTTTTGGAAGCTTGGCAACCTTTTTCCATCAAAGTGATTTTCGCCAGTCTCTGCTGAGGGCTACATCAACACCAAACAAAACATAGGGATAGAACTTGAAACTGCTTTATTGTGTCAAGTTTCATAGAGCTAGCACAAACCGTGTTTGATTTAGAGTTCCAAATCCATGTATCCTTATAGGAGAAAACAGAGTGAAACCTAAAAATGAAAACGGTTACTGCAAACGAACGGTTTAACCTAGAAAAACTAAATTTTGTGAGCCAAGTGGTTTTGGTGTACTGATCATTACCTGAAAGAATCTTCAAGATTGGGTCAAAAAATGTTTGCTGAGTTTTCAGGCAACTCGTAGTTTTTTGGAAGCTTGGCAAGCCCTTTCCATCAAAGTGATTTTCGCCAGTCTCTGCTTAGGGCTACATCAACAGCAAACAAACCTTAGAGATAGAACTTGAAACTGCTTTATTGTGTCAAGTTTCATAGAGCTAGCACAAACCGTCTTTGATTTAGAGTTCCAAATACATGTATCCCTATAGGAGAAAACAGAGTGAAACCTAAAAATGAAAACGGTTACTGAATACGAACGGTTTAACCTAGAAGAACGAAATTTGGTGAGCCAAGTGGTTTTGGTGTACTGATCATTACCTGAAAGAATCATCAAGATTGGGTGAAATTTGTTTGCTGAGATTTCAGGAAACTCATAGTTTTTTGGAAGCTTGGCAACCCCTTTCCATCAAAGTGATTTTCGCCAGTCTCTGCTTAGGGCTACATCAACAGCAAACAAACCATAGAAATAGAACTTGAAACTGCTTTATTGTGTCAAGTTTCAAAGAGCTAGCAAAAACCGTGTTTGATTTAGAGTTCCAAATCCATGTATCCGTATAGGAGAAAACAGAGTGAAACCTAAAAATGAAAACGGTTACTGTAAACGAACGGTTTAACCTAGAAGAACGAAATTTTATGAGCCAAGTGGTTTTGGTGTACTGATCATTACCTGAAAGAATCATCAATATTGGGTCAAAAAATGTTTGCTGAGATTTCAGGTAACTCATAGTTTTTTGGAAGCTTGGCAAACCCTATCCATCAAAGTGATTTTCGCCAGTTTCTGCTTTGGGCTACATCAACAGCAAAAAAACCATAGAGATAGAACTTGAAACTCCTTTATTGTGTCAAGTTTCAATGAGCTAGCACAAACCGTCTTTCATTTAGAGTTCCAAATCCATGTATCCCTATAGGAGAAAACAGAGTGAAACCTAAAAATGAAAACGGTTACTGCAAACGAACGGTTTAACTTAGAATAACGAAATTTGGTGAGCCAAGTGGTTTTGGTGTACTGATCATTAACTGAAAGAATCATCAAGATTGGGTGAAAAAATGTTTGCTGAGATTTCAGGCAACTCGTAGTTTTTTGGAAGCTTGGCAACCCCTTTTCAGCAAAGTAATTTTCGCCAGTCACAGCTTAGGGCTACATCAACAACAAACAAACCATAGAGATAGAACTTGAAACTGCTTTATTGAATCAAGTTACAAAGAGCTAGCACAAACCGTCTTTCATTTAGAGTTCCAAATACATGTATCCCTATAGGAGAAAACAGAGTGAAACCTAAAAATGAAAACGGTTACTGAAAACGAACGGATTAAACTAGAAGAACGAAATTTGGTGAGCAAAGTGGTTTTGGTGTACTGATCATTACCTGAAAGAATCATCAAGATTGGGTGAAAAAATGTTTGCTGAGATTTCTGGCAACTCGTAGTTTTTTGGAAGCTTGGCAACCCCTTTCCATGAAAGTGATTTTCGCCAGTCTCTGCTTAGGGCTACATCAACACCAAACAAAACATAGGGATAGAACTTGAAACTGCTTTATTGTTTCAAGTTTCATAGAGCTAGCACAAACCGTGTTTGATTTAGAGTTCCAAATCCATGTATCCCTATAGGAGAAAACAGAGTGAAACCTAAAAATGAAAACGGTTACTGAAAACGAACGGTTTAACCTAGAAGAACGAAATTTGGTGAGCCAAGTGGTTTTGGTGTACTGATCATTACCTGAAAGAATCATCAAGATTGGGTCAAAAAATGTTTGCTGAGATTTCAGGCAACTCGTAGTTTTTTGGAAGCTTGGCAACCCCTTTCCATCAAAGTGATTTTCGCCAGTCTCTGCTTAGGGCTACATCAACAGCAAAACAAACCATAGAAATAGAACTTGAAACTGCTTTATTGTGTCAAGTTTCAAAGAGCTAGCAAAAACAGTGTTTGATTTAGAGTTCCAAATCCATGTATCCGTATAGGAGAAAACAGAGTGAAACCTAAAAATGAAAACGGTTACTGTAAACGAACGGTTTAACCTAGAAGAACGAAATTTTATGAGCCAAGTGGTTTTGGTGTACTGATCATTACCTGAAAGAATCATCAATATTGGGTCAAAAAATGTTTGCTGAGATTTCAGGTAACTCATAGTTTTTTGGAAGCTTGGCAAACCCTATCCATCAAAGTGATTTTCGCCAGTTTCTGCTTTGGGCTACATCAACAGCAAAAAAACCATAGAGATAGAACTTGAAATTCCTTTATTGTGTCAAGTTTCAATGAGCTAGCACAAACCGTCTTTCATTTAGAGTTCCAAATCCATGTATCCCTATAGGAGAAAACAGAGTGAAACCTAAAAATGAAAACGGTTACTGCAAACGAACGGTTTAACCTAGAATAACGAAATTTGGTGAGCCAAGTGGTTTTGGTGTACTGATCATTAACTGAAAGAATCATCAAGATTGGGTGAAAAAATGTTTGCTGAGATTTCAGGCAACTCGAAGTTTTTTGGAAGCTTGGCAACCCCTTTTCAGCAAAGTGATTTTCGCCAGTCTCAGCTTAGGGCTACATCAACAACAAACAAACCATAGAGATAGAACTTGAAACTGCTTTATTGAATCAAGTTACAAAGAGCTAGCACAAACCGTCTTTCATTTAGAGTTCCAAATACATGTATCCCTATAGGAGAAAACAGAGTGAAACCTAAAAATGAAAACGGTTACTGAAAACGAACGGATTAAACTAGAAGAACGAAATTTGGTGAACAAAGTGGTTTTGGTGTACTGATCATTACCTGAAAGAATCATCACTATTGGGTGAAAAAATGTTTGCTGAGATTTCTGGCAACTCGTAGTTTTTTGGAAGATTGGCAACCCCTTTCCATGAAAGTGATTTTCGCCAGTCTCTGCTTAGGGCTACATCAACACCAAACAAAACATAGGGATAGAACTTGAAACTGCTTTATTGTTTCAAGTTTCATAGAGCTAGCACAAACCGTGTTTGATTTAGAGTTCCAAATCCATGTATCCCTATAGGAGAAAACAGAGTGAAACCTAAAAATTAAAACGGTTACTGCAAACGAACGGTTTAACCTAGAAGAACGAAATTTGGTGAGCCAAGTGGTTTTGGTGTACTGATCATTACCTGAAAGAATCATCAAGATTGGGTGAAAAAATGTTTGCTGAGATTTCTGGCAACTTGTAGTTTTTTGGAAGCTTGGCAACCCCTTTCCATCTAAGTGGTTTTCGCCAGTTTCTGCTTAGGGCTACATCAACAGCAAACAAACCTTAGAGACAGAACTTGAAACTGCTTTATTGTGTCAAGTTTCATAGAGGTAGCACAAACCGTCTTTGATTTAGAGTTCCAAATACATGTATCCCTATAGGAGAAAACAGAGTGAAACCTAAAAATGAAAACGGTTACTGAAAACGAACGGTTTAACCTAGAAGAACGAAATTTGGTGAGCCAAGTGGTTTTGGTGTACTGATCATTACCTGAAAGAATCATCAAGATTGGGTCAAAAAATGTTTGCTGAGATTTCAGGCAACTCGTAGTTTTTTGGAAGCTTGGCAACCCCTTTCCATCAAAGTGATTTTCGCCAGTCTCTGCTTAGGGCTACATCAGCAGCAAACAAACCATAGAAATAGAACTTGATACTGCTTTTTTGTGTCAAGTTTCAAAGAGCTAGCACAAACCGTGTTTACTTTAGAGTTCCAAATCCATGTATCCGTATAGGAGAAAACAGAGTGAAACCTAAAAATGAAAACGGTTACTGTAAACGAACGGTTTAACCTAGAAGAACGAAATTTTGTGAGCCAAGTGGTTATGGTGTACTGATCATTACCTGAAAGAATCATCAAGATTGGGTGAAAAAATGTTTGCTGAGATTTCAGGCAACTCGAAGTTTTTTGGAAGCTTGGCAACCCCTTTCCATCTAAGTGATTTTCGCCAGTTTCTGCTTAGGGCTACATCAACAGCAAACAAACCGTAGAGATAGAACTTGAAACTGCTTTATTGTGTCAAGTTTCATAGAGGTAGCTCAAACCGTCTTTGATTTAGAGTTCCAAATACATGTATCCCTATAGGAGAAAACAAAGTGAAACCTAAAAATGAAAACGGTTACTGAAAACGAACGGTTTAACCTAGAAGAACGAAATTTGGTGAGCCAAGTGGTTTTGGTGTACTGATCATTACCTGAAAGAATCATCAAGATTGGGTCAAAAAATGTTTGCTGAGATATCAGGCAACTCGTAGTTTTTTGGAAGCTTGGCAACCCCTTTCCATCAAAGTGATTTTCGCCAGTCTCTGCTTAGGGCTACATCAACAGCAAACAAACCATAGAAATAGAACTTGAAACTGCTTTATTGTGTCAAGTTTCAAAGAGCTAGCACAAACCGTGTTTGATTTAGAGTTCCAAATCCATGTATCCGTATAGGAGAAAACAGAGTGAAACCTAAAAATGAAAACGGTTACTGTAAACGAACGGTTTAACCTAGAAGAACGAAATTTTATGAGCCAAGTGGTTTTGGTGTACTGATCATTACATGAAAGAATCATCAAGATTGGGTGAAAAAATGTGTGCTGAGATTTCAGGCAACTCGTAGTCTTTTGGAAGCTTGGCAACCCCTTTCCATCAAAGTGATTTTCGCCAGTCTCTGCTTAGGGCTACATCAACAGCAAACAAACCATAGAGATAGAACTTGAAACTGCTTTATTGTGTCAAGTTTCAAAGAGCTAGTACAAACCGTCTTTCATTTAGAGTTCCAACTACATGTATCCCTATAGGAGAAAACAGAGTGAAACCTAAAAATGAAAACGGTTAACTGCAAACGAACGGTTTAACCTAGAAGAACTAAATTTGGTGAGCCAAGTGATTTTGGTGTACTGATCATTACCTGAAAGAATCATCAAGATTGGGTGAAATTTGTTTGCTGAGATTTCAGGAAACTCATAGTTTTTTGGAAGCTTGGCAACCCCTTTCCATCAAAGTGATTTTCGCAAGTCTCTGCTTAGGGCTACATCAACAGCAAACAAACCATAGAGATAGAACTTCAAACTGCTGTATTGTGTTAAGTTTCAAAGAGCTAGCACTAACCATGTTTGGTTTAGAATTCCAAATACATGTATCCCTATAGGAGAAAAAAGAGAGTGAAACCTAAAAATGAAAACGGTTACTGCAAACGAACGGTTTAACCTAGAAGAACGAAATTTGGTGAGCCAAGTGGGTTTAGTATACTGATCATTACCTGAAAGAATCATCAAGATTGGGTCAAAAAGTGTTTGCTGAGATTTCAGGGAACTCGTAGTTTTTTGGAAGCTTGGCAACCCTTTTCCATCAAAGTGATTTTCGCCAGTTTCTGCTTAGGGCTACATCAACAGCAATCAAACCGTAGAGATAGAACATGAAACTGCTTTATTATGTCAAGTTTCACAGAGGTAGCACAAACCTTCTTTCATTTAGAGTTCCAAATACATGTATCCCTATAGGAGAAAACAGAGTGAAACCTAAAAATGAAAACGGTTACTGCAAACGAACGGTTTAACCTAGAAGAACGAAATTTGGTGAGCCAAGTGGTTTTGGTGTAGTGATCATTATCTGAAAGAATCATCAAGATTGGGTGAAAAAATGTTTGCTGAGATTTTAGGCAACTCGTAGTTTTTTGGAAGCTTGGGAACCCCTTTCCATCAAAGTGATTTTCGCCAGTCTCTGCTTAGGGCTACATCAACAGCAAACAAACCATAGAGAAAGAACTTGAAACTGCTTTATTGTGTCAAGTTCCAAAGAGCTAGCACAAACCGTGTTTGATTTAGAGTTCCAAATACATGTATCCCTATAGGAGAAAACAGAGTGAAACCTAAAAATGAAAACGGTTACTGAAAACAAACGGTTTAACCTAGAAGAACGAAGTTTGGTGACACAAGTGGTTTTGGTGTACTGATTATTACCTTAAAGAATCATCAAGATTGGGTCAAAAAATGTTTGCTGAGATTTCAGGCAACTCGTAGTTTTTTGGAAGCTTGGCAACCCCTTTCAATCAAAGTGATATTCGCCAGTCTCTGCTTAGGGCTATATCAACAGCAAACAAACCATGGAGATAGAACTTGAAACTGCTTTATTGTGTCAAGTTTCAAAGAGCTAGCACAAACCGTGTTTCATTTAGAGTTCCAAATACATGTATCCCTATAGGAGAAAACAGAGTGAAACCGAAAAATGAAAACGGTTACTGCAAACGAACGGTTTAACCTAGAAGAACGAAATTTGGTGAGCCAAGTGGGTTTAGTATACTGATCATTACCTGAAAGAATCATCAAGATTGGGTCAAAAAGTGTTTGCTGAGATTTCAGGAAACTCGTAGTTTTTTGGAAGCTTGGCAACCCCTTTCCATCAAAGTGATTTTCGCCAGTCTCTGCTTAGGGCTACATCAACAGCAAACAAAACATAGAGATAGAACTTGAAACAGCTTTATTGTGTAAAGTTTCAAAGAGCTAGCACAAACCGTCTTTCATTTAGAGTTCCAAATACATGTATCCCTATAGGAGAAAACAGAGTGAAACCGAAAAATGAAAACGGTTACTGAAAACAAACGGTGTAACCTAGAAGAACGAAATTTGGTGAGCCAAGTGGTTTTGGTGTACTGATCATTACCTGAAAGAATCATCAAGATTGGGAGAAAAAATGTTTGCTGAGATTTCAGGCAACTCGTAGTTTTTTGGAAGCTTGGCAACCCCGTTCCATCAAAGTGATTTTCGCCAGTCTCTGCTTAGGGCTACATCAACAGCAAACAAACCATAGAGATAGAACTTGAAACTGCTTTATTTTGTCAAGTTACAAATTGCTAGTCAAACCATGTTTGATTTAGAATTCAAAATACATGTATCCCTATAGGAGAAAACAGAGTGAAACCTAAAAATGAAAACGGTTACTGCAAACGAAAGATTTAACCTAGAAGAACGAAATTTGGTGAGCCAAGTGGTTTTGGTGTAGTGATAATTACCTGAAAGAATCATCAAGATTGGGTGAAAAAGTGTTTTCTAGGATTTCAGGCAACTCGTAGTTTTTTGGAAGCTTGGCAACCCCTTTTCATCAAAGTGATTTGCGCCAGTCTCTGCTTAGGGCTACATCAACAGCAAACAAACTATAGAGATAGAACTTGAAACTGCTTTATTGTGTCAAGTTCCAAAGAGCTAGCACAAACCGTGTTTGATTTAGAGTTCCAAATACATGTATCCCTATAGGAGAAAACAGAGTGAAACCTAAAAATGAAAACGGTTACTGAAAACGAACGGTTTAACCTAGAACAACGAAGTTTGGTGACCCAAGTGGTTTTGGTGTACTGATTATTACCTTAAAGAATCATCAAGATTGGGTCAAAAAATGTTTGCTGAGATTTCAGGCAACTCGTAGTTTTTTGGAAGCTTGGCAACCCCTTTCAATCAAAGTGATTTTCCCCAGTCTCTGCTTAGGGCTATATCAACAGCAAATAAACCATAGAGATAGAACT
Organism: Ictidomys tridecemlineatus; assembly: GCF_052094955.1. Taxonomy (NCBI): domain Eukaryota; kingdom Metazoa; phylum Chordata; class Mammalia; order Rodentia; family Sciuridae; genus Ictidomys; species Ictidomys tridecemlineatus. Next base: position 7,989 of record NW_027521927.1, on the reverse strand, counting down.
TGAAACTTCTTTACTGAGTCAAGTTTCAAAGAGCTAGCACAAACCGTGTTTCATTTAGAGTTCCAAATACATGTATCCCTATAGGAGAAAACAGAGTGAAACCGAAAAATGAAAATGGTTACTGAAAAAGAACGGTTTAACCTAGAAGAACGAAATTTGATGAGCCAAGTGGTTTTGGTGTACTGATCATTACCTGAAAGAATCATCAAGATTGGGTGAAAAAATGTGTGCTGAGATTTCAGGCAACTTGTAGTTTTTTGGAAGCTTGGCAACCCCTTTCCATCAAAGTGATTTTCGCCAGTCTCTGCTTAGGGATACATCAACAGTAAACAAACCATGGAGATTGAACTTGAAACTGCTTTATTGTGTCAAGTTTCAAAGAGCTAGTACAAACCGTCTTTCATTTAGAGTTCCAACTACATGTATCCCTATAGGAGAAAACAGAGTGAAACCTAAAAATGAAAACGGTTACTGCAAACGAACGGTTTAACCTAGAAGAACTAAATTTGGTGAGCCAAGTGATTTTGGTGTACTGATCATTACCTGAAAGAATCATCAAGATTGGGTGAAATATTTTTGCTGAGATTTCAGGAAACTCATAGTTTTTTGGAAGCTTGGCAACCCCTTTCCATCAAAGTGATTTTCGCAAGTCTCTGCTTAGGGCTACATCAACAGCAAACAAACCATAGAGATAGAACTTGAAACTGCTTTATTGTGTCAAGTTTCACAGAGCTAGCACAAACCGTCTTTCATTTAGAGTTCCAAATACATGTATCTCTATAGGACAAAACAGAGTGAAACCTAAAAATGAAAACGGTTACTGAAAACGAACGTTTTAACCTAGAAGAACTAAATTTGGTGAGCCAAGTGGTTTTTGTGTACTGATCATTACCTGAAAGAATCATCAAGATTGGGTGAAAAAATGTTTGCTGAGATTTCAGGCAACTCGTAGTTTTTTGGAAGCTTGGCAACCCCTTTCCATCAAAGTGATTTTCCCAAGTCTCTGCTTAGGGCTACATCAAAAGCAAACAAACCATAGAGATAGAACTTGAAACTGCTTTATTGTGTCAAGTTTCAAAGAGCTAGCACTAACCATGTTTGGTTTAGAATTCCAAATACATGTATCCCTATAGGAGAAAAAAGAGAGTGAAACCTAAAAATGAAAACGGTTACTGCAAACGAACGGTTTAACCTAAAAGAATGAAATTTGGTGAGCCAAGTGGGTTTAGTATACTGATCATTACCTGAAAGAATCATCAAGATTGGGTCAAAAAGTGTTTGCTGAGATTTCAGGAAACTCGTAGTTTTTTGGAAGCTTGGCAACCCCTTTCAATCAAAGTGATTTTCGCCAGTCTCTGCTTAGGGCTACATCAACAGCAAAGAAAACATAGAGATAGAACTTGAAACAACTTTATTGTGTCAAGTTTCAAAGGGCTAGCACAAACCGTCTTTCATTTAGAGTTCCAAATACATGTATCCCTATAGGAGAAAACAGAGTGAAACCGAAAAATGAAAACGGTTACTGAAAACAAACGGTGTAACCTAGAAGAGCGAAATTTGGTGAGCCAAGTGCTTTTGGTGTACTGATCATTACCTGAAAGAATCATCAAGATTGGGTGAAAAAATGTTTGCTGAGATTTCAGGAAACTCGTAGTTTTTTGGAAGCTTGGCATCCCCTTTCCATCAAAGTGATTTTCGCCAGTCTTTGCTTAGGGCTACATCAACAGCAAACAAACCAAAGAGATAGAACTTGAAACTGCTTTATTGTGTCAAGTTTCATAGAGCTAGCACAAACCGTCTTTTATTTAGAGTTTCAAATACATGTATCCCTATAGGAGAAAACAGAGTGAAACCAAAAAATGAAAACGGTTACTGCAAACGAACGGTTTAACCTAGAAGAACGAAATTTGGTGAGCCAAGTGGTTTTGGTGTACTGATCATTACCTGAAAGAATCATCAAGATTGGGTGAAATTTGTTTGCTAAAATTTCAGGAAACTCGTAGTTTTTTTGAAGCTTGGCAACCCCTTTCCATCAAAGTGATTTTCGCCAGTCTCTGCTTAGGGCTACATCAACAGCAAACAAACCATAGAGATAGAACTTGAAACTGCTTTATTGTGTCAAGTTTCACAGAGCTAGCACAAACCGTCTTTCATTTAGAGTTCCAAATACATGTATCCCTATAGGAGAAAACAGAGTGAAACCTAAAAATAAAAACGGTTACTGCAAATGAACGGTTTAACCTAGAAGACCGAAATTTAGTGAGCCAAGTGGCTTTGGTGTACTGATCATTAACTGAAAGAATCATCAAGATTGGTTGAAAAAATGTTTACTGAGATTTCAGGCAACTCGTAGTTTTTTGGAAGCTTGGCAACCCCTTTCCATCAAAGTTATTTTCGCCACTCTCTGCTTAGGGCTACATCAACAGCAAACAAACCATAGTGATAGAACTTTAAACTGCTTTATTGTGTCAAGTTTCAAAGAGTTAGCACAAACCGTCTTTCATTTAGAGTTCCAACTACATGTATCCATATAGGAGAAAACAGAGTGAAACCTAAAAATGAAAACGGTTACTGCAAACGAATGGTTTAACCTAGAAGAACAAAATATGGTGAGCCAAGTGGTTTTGGTGTACTGATCATTACCTTAAAGAATCATCAAGATTGGGTGAAATTTGTTTTCTGAGATTTCAGGAAACTCGAAGTTTTTTGGAAGCTTGGCAACCCCTTTCCATCAAAGTGATTTTCGCCAGTCTCTGCTTAGGGCTACATCAACAGCAAACAAACCATAGAGATAGAACTTGAAACTGCTTTATTGTGTCAAGTTTCAAAGAGCTAGCACAAACCGTCTTTCATTTAGAGTTCCAACAACATGTATCCCTATAGGAGAAAACAGAGTGAAACCTAAAAATGAAACGGTTACTGCAAACGAATGGTTTAACCTAGAAGAACTAAATTTGGTTAGCCAAGTGGTTTTGGTGTACTGATCATTACCTGAAAGAATCATCAAGATTGGGTGAAATTTGTTTGCTGAGATTTCAGGAAACTCATAGTTTTTTGGAAGCTTGGCAACCCCTTTCCATCAAAGTGATTTTCGCAAGTCTCTGCTTAGGGCTACATCAACAGCAAACAAACCATAGAGATAGAACTTCAAACTGCTTTATTGTGTTAAGTTTCAAAGAGCTAGCACTAACCATGTTTGGTTTAGAATTCCAAATACATGTATCCCTATAGGAGAAAAAAGAGAGTGAAACCTAAAAATGAAAACGGTTACTGCAAACGAACGGTTTAACCTAGAAGAACGAAATTTGGTGAGCCAAGTGGGTTTAGTATACTGATCATTACCTGAAAGAATCATCAAGATTGGGTCAAAAAGTGTTTGCTGAGTTTCAGGGAACTCATAGTTTTTTGGAAGCTTGGCAACCCTTTTCCATCAAAGTGATTTTCGCCAGTTTCTGCTTAGGGCTACATCAACAGCAATCAAACCATAGAGATAGAACATGAAACTGCTTTATTATGTCAAGTTTCACAGAGGTAGCACAAACCTTCTTTCATTTAGAGTTCCAAATACATGTATCCCTATAGGAGAAAACAGAGTGAAACCTAAAAATGAAAACGGTTACTGCAAACGAACGGTTTAACCTAGAAGAACGAAATTTGGTGAGCCAAGTGGTTTTGGTGTAGTGATCATTATCTGAAAGAATCATCAAGATTGGGTGAAAAAATGTTTGCTGAGATTTTAGGCAACTCGTAGTTTTTTGGAAGCTTGGGAACCCCTTTCCATCAAAGTGATTTTCGCCAGTCTCTGCTTAGGGCTACATCAACAGCAAACAAACCATAGAGAAAGAACTTGATACTGCTTTATTGTGTCAAGTTCCAAAGAGCTAGCACAAACCGTGTTTGATTTAGAGTTCCAAATACATGTATCCCTATAGGAGAAAACAGAGTGAAACCTAAAAATGAAAACGGTTACTGAAAACAAACGGTTTAACCTAGAAGAACGAAGTTTGGTGACCCAAGTGGTTTTGGTGTACTGATTATTACCTTAAAGAATCATCAAGATTGGGTCAAAAAATGTTTGCTGAGATTTCAGGCAACTCGTAGTTTTTTGGAAGCTTGGCAACCCCTTTCAATCAAAGTGATATTCGCCAGTCTCTGCTTAGGGCTATATCAACAGCAAACAAACCATGGAGATAGAACTTGAAACTGCTTTATTGTGTCAAGTTTCAAAGAGCTAGCACAAACCGTGTTTCATTTAGAGTTCCAAATACATGTATCCCTATAGGAGAAAACAGAGTGAAACCGAAAAATGAAAACGGTTACTGCAAACGAACGGTTTAACCTAGAAGAACGAAATTTGGTGAGCCAAGTGGGTTTAGTATACTGATCATTACCTGAAAGAATCATCAAGATTGGGTCAAAAAGTGTTTGCTGAGATTTCAGGAAACTCGTAGTTTTTTGGAAGCTTGGCAACCCCTTTCCATCAAAGTGATTTTCGCCAGTCTCTGCTTAGGGCTACATCAACAGCAAACAAAACATAGAGATAGAACTTGAAACAGCTTTATTGTGTCAAGTTTCAAAGAGCTAGCACAAACCGTCTTTCATTTAGAGTTCCAAATACATGTATCCCTATAGGAGAAAACAGAGTGAAACCGAAAAATGAAAACGGTTACTGAAAACAAACGGTGTAACCTAGAAGAACGAAGTTTGGTGACCCAAGTGGTTTTGGTGTACTGATCATTACCTGAAAGAATCATCAAGATTGGGAGAAAAAATGTTTGCTGAGATTTCAGGCAACTCGTAGTTTTTTGGAAGCTTGGCAACCCCGTTCCATCAAAGTGATTTTCGCCAGTCTCTGCTTAGGGCTACATCAACAGCAAACAAACCATAGAGATAGAACTTGAAACTGCTTTATTTTGTCAAGTTACAAATTGCTAGTCAAACCATGTTTGATTTAGAATTCACAATACATGTATCCCTATAGGAGAAAACAGAGTGAAACCTAAAAATGAAAACGGTTACTGCAAACGAAAGATTTAACCTAGAAGAACGAAATTTGGTGAGCCAAGTGGTTTTGGTGTACTGATCATTACCTGAAAGAATCATCAAGATTGGGTGAAATTTGTTTGCTAAAATTTCAGGAAACTCGTAGTTTTTTGGAAGCTTGGCAACCCCTTTCCATCAAAGTGATTTTCGCCAGTCTCTGCTTAGGGCTACATCAACAGCAAACAAACCATAGAGATAGAACTTGAAACTGCTTTATTGTGTCAAGTTTCACAGAGCTAGCACAAACCGTCTTTCATTTAGAGTTCCAAATACATGTATCCCTATAGGAGAAAACAGAGTGAAACCTAAAAATAAAAACGGTTACTGCAAACGAACGGTTTAACCTAGAAGACCGAAATTTAGTGAGCCAAGTGGCTTTGGTGTACTGATCATTACCTGAAAGAATCATCAAGATTGGTTGAAAAAATGTTTACTGAGATTTCAGGCAACTCGTAGTTTTTTGGAAGCTTGGCAACCCCTTTCCATCAAAGTGATTTTCGCCAGTCTCTGCTTAGGGCTACATCAACAGCAAAGAAACCATAGTGATAGAACTTTAAACTGCTTTATTGTGTCAAGTTTCAAAGAGTTAGCACAAACCGTCTTTCATTTAGAGTTCCAACTACATGTATCCATATAGGAGAAAACAGAGTGAAACCTAAAAATGAAAACGGTTACTGCAAACGAATGGTTTAACCTAGAAGAACAAAATATGGTGAGCCAAGTGGTTTTGGTGTACTGATCATTACCTTAAAGAATCATCAAGATTGGGTGAAATTTGTTTTCTGAGATTTCAGGAAACTCGTAGTTTTTTGGAAGCTTGGCAACCCCTTTCCATCAAAGTGATTTTCGCCAGTCTCTGCTTAGGGCTACATCAACAGCAAACAAACCATAGAGATAGAACTTGAAACTGCTTTATTGTGTCAAGTTTCAAAGAGCTAGCACAAACCGTCTTTCATTCAGAGTTCCAACCACATGTATCCCTATAGGAGAAAACAGAGTGAAACCTAAAAATGAAACGGTTACTGCAAACGAATGGTTTAACCTAGAAGAACTAAATTTGGTTAGCCAAGTGGTTTTGGTGTACTGATCATTACCTGAAAGAATCATCAAGATTGGGTGAAATTTGTTTTCTGAGATTTCAGGAAACTCGTAGTTTTTGGAAGCTTGGCAACCCCTTTTCATCAAAGTGATTTTCGCCAGACTCTGCTTAGGGCTACATCAACAGCAAACAAACCATAGAGATAGAACTTGAAACTGCTTTATTGTGTCAAGTTTCACAGAGCTAGCACAAACCGTCTTTCATTTAGAGTTCCAACTATATGTATCCCTATAGGAGAAAACAGAGTGAAACCTAAAAATGAAAACGGTTACTGCAAACGAACGGTTTAACCTAGAAGAACGAAATTTGGTGAGCCAAGTGGTTTTGGTGTACTGATCATTACCTGAAAGAATCATCAAGATTGGGTGAAATTTGTTTGCTGAGATTTCAGGAAACTCATAGTTTTTTGGAAGCTTGGCAACCCCTTTCCATCAAAGTGATTTTCCCAAGACTCTGCTTAGGGCTACATCAACAGCAAACAAACCATAAAGATAGAACTTGAGACTGCTTTATTGTGTCAAGTTTCAAAGAGCTAGCACAAACCGTGTTTGATTTAGAGTTTCAAATACATGTATCCCTTTAGGAGAAAACAGAGTGAAACCGAAAAATGAAAACGGTTACTGCAAACGAACGGTTTAACCTAGAAGAACAAAATTTGGTGAGCCAAGTGGTTTTGGTGTACTTATCATTACCTGAAAGAATCATCAAGATTGGGTGAAAAAATGTTTGCTGAGATTTCAGGCAACTCGTAGTTTTTTGGAAGCTTGGCAACCCCTTTCCATCAAAGTGATTTTCGCCAGTCTCTGCTTAGGTCTACATCAACAGCAAACAAACCATAGAGATAGAACATGAAACTGCTTTATTTTTTAAAGTTTCAAAGAGCTAGCACAAACCGTGTTTGATTTAGAGTTCCAACTACATGTATCCCTTTAGGAGAAAACAGAGTGAAACCGAAAAATGAAAACGGTTACTGCAAACGAACGGTTTAACCTACAAGAACGAAATTTGGTGAGCCAAGTGGTTTTGGTGTACTGATCATTACCTGAAAGAATCATCAAGATTGGGTGAAAAAATGTTTGCTGAGATTTCAGGCAACTCGTAGGTTTTTAAAAGCTTGGCAACCCCTTTCCATCAAAGTGATTTTCGCCAGTCTCTGCTTAGGGCTACATCAACAGCAAACAAACCATAGAGATAGAACTTGAAACTGCTTTATTGTGTCAAGTTTCAAAGAGCTAGCACTAACCATGTTTGATTTAGAATTCCAAATACATGTATCCCTATAGGAGAAAACAGAGTGAAACCTAAAAATGAAAACGGTTACTGCAAACGAACTGTTTAACCTAGAAGAACGAAATTTGGTTAGACAAGTGGTTTTGGTGTACTGATCATTACCTGAAAGAATCATCAAGATTGGGTGAAAAAATGTTTGCTGAGATTTCAGGCAACTCGTAGTTTTTTAGAAGCTTGGCAACCCCTTTCCATAAAAGTGATTTTTACCAGTCTCTGCTTAGGGCTATATCAACAGCAAACAAACGATAGAGAAAGAACTTGAAACTGCTTTATTGTGTCACGTTTCAAAGTGCTAGCACAAACCGTGTTTGATTGAGAGTTCCAAATACATGTATACCTATAGGAGAAAACAGAGTGAAACCTAAAAATGACAACGGTTACTGCAAACTTACGGTTTAACCTAGAAGAACGAAATTTGGTGAGCCAAGTGGTTTTGGTGTACTGATCATTACCTGAAAGAATCATCAAGATATGGTGAAAAAATGTTTGCTGAGATTTCAGGCAACTCGTAGTTTTTTGGAAGCTTGGCAACCCCTTTCCATCAAAGTGATTTTCAC
>NW_027521926.1:0-43461 GCF_052094955.1 Ictidomys tridecemlineatus | reverse complement strand
GCTCTTTGAAACGTGACACAATAAAGCAGTTTCAAGTTCTATCTCTATGGTTTGTTTGCTGTTGATGTAGCCCTAAGCAGAGACTGGCGAGAATCACTTTCAAGGAAAGGGCCTGCCAAGCTTCCAAAAAACTACGAGTTGCCTGAAATCTCAGCAAACACTTTTTCACCCAATCTTGATGAAACTTTCAGGAAATGATCAGTACACCAATCTCACTTGGCTCGCCCAATTTCGTTCTTCTAGGTTAAACCCTTCGTTGGCAGTAACCGGTTTCATTTTGAGGTTTCACTCTGTTTTCTCCTATAGGGATACATGTATTTGGAACTCTAAATCAAACACGGTTTGTGCTAGCTCTTTGAAACTTGACACAATAAAGCAGTTTCAAGTTCTAACTCTATGGTTTGTTTGCTGTTGATGTAGCCCTAAGCAGAGACTGGCGAGAATCACTTTCATGGAAAGGGCCTGCCAAGCTTCCAAAAAACTACGAGTTGCCTGAAATCTCAGCACACACTTTTTCACCCAATCTTGATGAAACTTTCAGGTAAAGATCAGTACACCAATCCCACTAGGCTCGCCAAATTTCGTTCTTCTAGGTTAAACCGTTCGTTGGCAGTAACCGGTTTCATTTTGAGGTTTCACTCTGTTTTCTCCTATAGGGATACATGTATTTGGAACTCTAAATCAAACACGGTTTGTGCTAGCTCTTTGAAACTTGACACAATAAAGCAGTTTCAAGTTCTATCTCTATGGTTTGTTTGCTGTTGATGTAGCCCTAAGCAGAGACTGGCGAGAATCACTTTCATGGAAAGGGCCTGCCAAGCTTCCAAAAAACTACGAGTTGCCTGAAATCTCAGCACACACTTTTTCACCCAATCTTGATGAAACTTTCAGTTAATGATCAGTACACCAATCCCACTTGGCTCGCCAAATTTCGTTCTACTCGGTTAAACCGTTCGTTGGCAGTAACCGGTTTCATTTTGAGGTTTCACTCTGTTTTCTCCTATAGGGATACATGTATTTGGAACTCTAAATCAAACACGGTTTGTGCTAGCTCTTTGAAACTTGACACAGTAAAGCAGTTTCAAGTTCTATCTCTATGGTTTGTTTGCTGTTGATGTAGCCCTAAGCAGAGACTGGCGAGAATCACTTTCATGGAAACTGCCTGCCAAGCTTCCAAAAAACTACGAGTTGCCTGAAATCTCAGCACACACTTTTTCACCCAATCTTGATGAAACTTTCAGGTAATGATCACTACACCAATCCCACGTGGCTCGCCAAATGTCGTCCTTCTTGGTTAAACCGTTGGTTGGCAGTAACCGGTTTCATTTTGAGGTTTCACTCTGTTTTCTCCTATAGGGATACATGTATTTGGAACTCTAAATCAAACACGGTTTGTGCTAGCTCTTTGAAACTTGACACAATAAAGCAGTTTCAAGTTCTATCTCTATGGTTTGTTTGCTGTTGATGTAGCCCTAAGCAGAGACTGGCGAGAATCACTTTCATGGAAAGGGCCTGCCAAGCTTCCAAAAAACTACGAGTTGCCTGAAATCACAGCACACACTTTTTCACCCAATCTTGATTAAACTTTCAGGTAATCATCAGTACACCAATCCCACTTGGCTCGCCAAATTTCGTTCTTCTAGGTTAAACCGTTCGTTGGCAGTAACCGGTTTCATTTTGAGGTTTCACTCTGTTTTCTCCTATAGGGATACATGTATTTGGAACTCTAAATCAAACACGGTTTGTGCTAGCTCTTTGAAACTTGACACAATAAAGAAGTTTCAAGTTCTATCTCTATGGTTTGTTTGCTGTTGATGTAGCCCTAAGCAGAGACTGGCGAGAATCCCTTTCATGGAAAGGGCCTGCCAAGCTTCCAAAAAACTACGAGTTGCCTGAAATCTCAGCACACACTTTTTCACCCAATCTTGATGAAACTTTCAGGTAATGATCAGTACACCATTCCCACTTGGCTCGCCAAATTTTGTTCTTCTAGGTTAAACCGTTCGTTGGCAGTAACCAGTTCCATTTTGAGGTTTCACTCTGTTTTCTCCTATAGGGATACATGTATTTGGAACTCTAAATCAAACACGGTTTGTGCTAGCTCTTTGAAACGTGACACAATAAAGCAGTTTCAAGTTCTATCTCTATGGTTTGTTTGCTGTTGATGTAGCCCTAAGCAGAGACTGGCGAGAATCACTTTCATGGAAAGGGCCTGCTAAGCTTCCAAAAAACTACGAGTTGCCTGAAATCTCAGCACACACTTTTTCACCCAATCTTGATGAAACTTTCAGGTAATGATCAGTACACCAATCTCACTTGGCTCGCCAAATTTCGTTCTTCTAGGTTAAACCGTTCGTTGGCAGTAACCGGTTTCATTTTGAGGTTTCACTCTGTTTTCTCCTATAGGGATGCATGTATTTGGAACTCTAAATCAAACACGGTTTGTGCTAGCTCTTTGAAACTTGACACAATAAAGAAGTTTCAAGTTCTAACTCTATGCTTTGTTTGCTGTTGATGTAGCCCTAAGCAGAGACTGGCGAGAATCACTTTCATGGAAAGGGCCTGCCAAGCTTCCAAAAAACTACGAGTTGCCTGAAATCTCAGCACACACTTTTTCACCCAATCTTGATGAAACTTTCAGGTAATGATCACTACACCAATCCCACTTGGCTCGCCAAATTTCGTTCTTCTAGTTTAAACCGTTCGTTGGCAGTAACCGGTTTCATTTTGAGGTTTCACTCTGTTTTCTCCTATAGGGATACATGTATTTGGAACTCTAAATCAAACACGGTTTGTGCTAGCTCTTTGAAACTTGACACAATAAAGCAGTTTCAAGTTCTATCTCTATGGTTTGTTTGCTGTTGATGTAGCCCTAAGCAGAGACTGGCGAGAATCACTTTCATGGAAAGGGCCTGCCAAGCTTCCAAAAAACTACGAGTTGCCTGAAATCTCAGCACACACTTTTTCACCCAATCTTGATGAAACTTTCAGTTAATGATCAGTACACCAATCCCACTTGGCTCGCCAAATTTCGTTCTACTCGGTTAAACCGTTCGTTGGCAGTAACCGGTTTCATTTTGAGGTTTCACTCTGTTTTCTCCTATAGGGATACATGTATTTGGAACTCTAAATCAAACACGGTTTGTGCTAGCTCTTTGAAACTTGACACAGTAAAGCAGTTTCAAGTTCTATCTCTATGGTTTGTTTGCTGTTGATGTAGCCCTAAGCAGAGACTGGCGAGAATCACTTTCATGGAAACTGCCTGCCAAGCTTCCAAAAAACTACGAGTTGCCTGAAATCTCAGCACACACTTTTTCACCCAATCTTGATTAAACTTTCAGGTAATCATCAGTACACCAATCCCACTTGGCTCGCCAAATTTCGTTCTTCTAGGTTAAACCGTTCGTTGGCAGTAACCGGTTTCATTTTGAGGTTTCACTCTGTTTTCTCCTATAGGGATACATGTATTTGGAACTCTAAATCAAACACGGTTTGTGCTAGCTCTTTGAAACTTGACACAATAAAGAAGTTTCAAGTTCTATCTCTATGGTTTGTTTGCTGTTGATGTAGCCCTAAGCAGAGACTGGCGAGAATCCCTTTCATGGAAAGGGCCTGCCAAGCTTCCAAAAAACTACGAGTTGCCTGAAATCTCAGCACACACTTTTTCACCCAATCTTGATGAAACTTTCAGGTAATGATCAGTACACCAATCCCACTTGGCTCGCCAAATTTCGTTCTTCTAGGTTAAACCGTTCGTTGGCAGTAACCAGTTTCATTTTGAGGTTCACTCTGTTTTCTCCTATAGGGATACATGTATTTGGAACTCTAAATCAAACACGGTTTGTGCTAGCTCTTTGAAACTTGACACAATAAAGCAGTTTCAAGTTCTAACTCTATGGTTTGTTTGCTGTTGATGTAGCCCTAAGCAGAGACTGGCGAGTATCACTTTCATGGAAAGGGCCTGCCAAGCTTCCAAAAAACTACGAGTTGCCTGAAATCTCAGCACACACTTTTTCACCCATTCTTGATGAAACTTTCAGGTAATGATCAGTACACCAATCCCACTTGGCTCGCCAAATTTCGTTCTTCTAGGTTAAACCGTTCGTTGGCAGTAACCAGTTCCATTTTGGAGGTTTCACTCTGTTTTTCTCCTATAGGGATACATGTATTTGGAACTCTAAATCAAACACGGTTTGTGCTAGCTCTTTGAAACGTGACACAATAAAGCAGTTTCAAGTTCTATCTCTATGGTTTGTTTGCTGTTGATGTAGCCCTAAGCAGAGACTGGCGAGAATCACTTTCATGGAAAGGGCCTGCTAAGCTTCCAAAAAACTACGAGTTGCCTGAAATCTCAGCACACACTTTTTCACCCAATCTTGATGAAACTTTCAGGTAATGATCAGTACACCAATCTCACTTGGCTCGCCAAATTTCGTTCTTCTAGGTTAAACCGTTCGTTGGCAGTAACCGGTTTCATTTTGAGGTTTCACTCTGTTTTCTCCTATAGGGATACATGTATTTGGAACTCTAAATCAAACACGGTTTGTGCTAGCTCTTTGAATCTTGACACAATAAAGCAGTTTCAAGGTCTATCTCTATGGTTTGTTTGCTGTTGATGTAGCCCTAAGCAGAGACTGGCGAGAATCACTTTCATGGAAAGGGCCTGCCAAGCTTCCAAAAACTACGAGTTGCCTGAAATCTCAGCATACACTTTTTCACCCAATCATGATGAAACTTTCAGGTAATGATCAGTACACCAATCCCACGTGGCTCGCCAAATTTCGTTCTTCTAGGTTAAACCGTTCGTTGGCAGTAACCAGTTTCATTTTGAGGTTTCACTCTGTTTTCTCCTATAGGGATACATGTATTTGGAACTCTAAATCAAACACGGTTTGTGCTAGCTCTTTGAAACTTGACACAATAAAGCAGTTTCAAGTTCTATCTCTATGGTTTGTTTGCTATTGATGTAGCCCTAAGCAGAGACTGGCGAGAATCACTTTCATGGAAAGGGCCTGCCAAGCTTCCAAAAAACTACGAGTTGCCGGAAATCTCAGCACACACTTTTTCACCCAATCTTGATTAAACTTTCAGGTAATCATCAGTACACCAATCCCACTTGGCTCGCCAAATTTCGTTCTTCTAGGTTAAACCGTTCGTTGGCAGTAACCGGTTTCATTTTGAGGTTTCACTCTGTTTTCTCCTATAGGGATACATGTATTTGGAACTCTAAATCAAACACGGTTTGTGCTAGCTCTTTGAAACTTGACACAATAAAGAAGTTTCAAGTTCTAACTCTATGCTTTGTTTGCTGTTGATGTAGCCCTAAGCAGAGACTGGCGAGAATCACTTTCATGGAAAGGGCCTGCCAAGCTTCCAAAAACTACGAGTTGCCTGAAATCTCAGCACACACTTTTTCACCCAATCTTGATGAAACTTTCAGGTAATGATCAGTACAGTAATCCCACTTGGCTCGCCAAATTTCGTCCTTCTCGGTTAAACCGTTCGTTGGCAGTAACCGGTTTCATTTTGAGGTTTCACTCTGTTTTCTCCTATAGGGATACATGTATTTGGAACTCTAAATCAAACACGGTTTGTGCTAGCTCTTTGAAACTTGACACAATAAAGCAGTTTCAAGTTCTATCTCTATGGTTTGTTTGCTGTTGATGTAGCCCTATGCAGAGACTGGCGAGAATCACTTTCATGGAAAGGGCCTGCCAAGCTTCCAAAAAACTACGAGTTGCCTGAAATCTCAGCACACACTTTTTCACCCAATCTTGATTAAACTTTCAGGTAATCATCAGTACACCAATCCCACTTGGCTCGCCAAATTTCGTTCTTCTAGGTTAAACCGTTCGTTGGCAGTAAACGGTTTCATTTTGAGGTTTCACTCTGTTTTCTCCTATAGGGATACATGTATTTGGAACTCTAAATCAAACACGGTTTGTGCTAGCTCTTTGAAACTTGACACAATAAAGAAGTTTCAAGTTCTATCTCTATGGTTTGTTTGCTGTTGATGTAGCCCTAAGCAGAGACTGGCGAGAATCACTTTCAAGGAAAGGGCCTGCCAAGCTTCCAAAAAACTACGAGTTGCCTGAAATCTCAGCACACACTTTTTCACCCAATCTTGATGAAACTTTCAGGTAATGATCAGTACACCAATCTCACTTGGCTCGCCCAATTTCGTTCTTCTAGGTTAAAACCGTTCGTTGGCAGTAACCGGTTTCATTTTGAGGTTTCACTCTGTTTTCTCCTATAGGGATACATGTATTTGGAACTCTAAATCAAACACGGTTTGTGCTAGCTCTTTGAAACTTGACACAATAAAGCAGTTTCAAGTTCTAACTCTATGGTTTGTTTGCTGTTGATGTAGCCCTAAGCAGAGACTGGCGAGAATCACTTTCATGGAAAGGGCCTGCCAAGCTTCCAAAAAACTACGAGTTGCCTGAAATCTCAGCACACACTTTTTCACCCAATCTTGATGAAACTTTCAGGTAAAGATCAGTACACCAATCCCACTAGGCTCGCCAAATTTCGTTCTTCTAGGTTAAACCGTTCGTTGGCAGTAACCGGTTTCATTTTGAGGTTTCACTCTGTTTTCTCCTATAGGGATAAATGTATTTGGAACTCTAAATCAAACACGGTTTGTGCTAACTCTTTGAATCTTGACACAATAAAGCAGTTTCAAGTTCTATTTCTATGGTTTGTTTGCTGTTGATGTAGCCCTAAGCAGAGACTGGCGAGAATCAGTTTCATGGAAAGGGCCTGCCAAGCTTCCAAAAAACTACGAGTTGCCTGAAATCTCAGCACACACTTTTTCACCCAATCTTGATGAAACTTTCAGGTAATGATCACTACACCAATCCCACTTGGCTCGCCAAATTTCGTTCTTCTAGTTTAAACCGTTCGTTGGCAGTAACCGGTTTCATTTTGAGGTTTCACTCTGTTTTCTCCTATAGGGGATACATGTATTTGGAACTCTAAATCAAACACGGTTTGTGCTAGCTCTTTGAAACTTGACACAATAAAGCAGTTTCAAGTTCTATCTCTATGGTTTGTTTGCTGTTGATGTAGCCCTAAGCAGAGACTGGCGAGAATCACTTTCATGGAAAGGGCCTGCCAAGCTTCCAAAAAACTACGAGTTGCCTGAAATCTCAGCACACACTTTTTCACCCAATCTTGATGAAACTTTCAGGTAATGATCACTACAACAATCCCACGTGGCTCGCCAAATGTCGTCCTTCTCGGTTAAACCGTTCGTTGGCAGTAACCGGTTTCATTTTGAGGTTTCACTCTGTTTTCTCCTATAGGGATACATGTATTTGGAACTCTAAATCAAACACGGTTTGTGCTAGCTCTTTGAAACTTGACACAGTAAAGCAGTTTCAAGTTCTATCTCTATGGTTTGTTTGCTGTTGATGTAGCCCTAAGCAGAGACTGGCGAGAATCACTTTCATGGAAACTGCCTGCCAAGCTTCCAAAAAACTACGAGTTGCCTGAAATCTCAGCACACACTTTTTCACCCAATCTTGATGAAACTTTCAGGTAATGATCACTACAACAATCCCACGTGGCTCGCCAAATGTCGTCCTTCTCGGTTAAACCGTTCGTTGGCAGTAACCGGTTTCATTTTGAGGTTTCACTCTGTTTTCTCCTATAGGGATACATGTATTTGGAACTCTAAATCAAACACGGTTTGTGCTAGCTCTTTGAAACTTGACACAATAAAGCAGTTTCAAGTTCTATCTCTATGGTTTGTTTGCTGTTGATGTAGCCCTAAGCAGAGACTGGCGAGAATCCCTTTCATGGAAAGGGCCTGCCAAGCTTCCAAAAAACTACGAGTTGCCTGAAATCTCAGCACACACTTTTTCACCCAATCTTGATGAAACTTTCAGGTAATGATCAGTACACCAATCCCACTTGGCTCGCCAAATTTCGTTCTTCTAGGTTAAACCGTTCGTTGGCAGTAACCAGTTCCATTTTGAGGTTTCACTCTGTTTTCTCCTATAGGGATACATGTATTTGGAACTCTAAATCAAACACGGTTTGTGCTAGCTCTTTGAAACGTGACACAATAAAGCAGTTTCAAGGTCTATCTCTATGGTTTGTTTGCTGTTGATGTAGCCCTAAGCAGAGACTGGCGAGAATCACTTTCATGGAAAGGGCCTGCCAAGCTTCCAAAAAACTACGAGTTGCCTGAAATCTCAGCATACACTTTTTCACCCAATCATGATGAAACTTTCAGGTAATGATCAGTACACCAATCCCACTTGGCTCGCCAAATTTCGTTCTTCTAGGTTAAACCGTTCGTTGGCAGTAACCGGTTTCATTTTGAGGTTTCACTCTGTTTTCTCCTATAGGGATACATGTATTTGGAACTCTAAATCAAACACGGTTTGTGCTAGCTCTTTGAAACTTGACACAATAAAGCAGTTTCAAGTTCTATCTCTATGGTTTGTTTGCTATTGATGTAGCCCTAAGCAGAGACTGGCGAGAATCACTTTCATGGAAAGGGCCTGCCAAGCTTCCAAAAAACTACGAGTTGCCGGAAATCTCAGCACACACTTTTTCACCCAATCTTGATTAAACTTTCAGGTAATCATCAGTACACCAATCCCACTTGGCTCGCCAAATTTCGTTCTTCTAGGTTAAACCGTTCGTTGGCAGTAACCGGTTTCATTTTGAGGTTTCACTCTGTTTTCTCCTATAGGGATTCATGTATTTGGAATTCTAAATCAAACACGGTTTGTGCTAGCTCTTTGAAACTTGACACAATAAAGAAGTTTCAAGTTCTATCTCTATGGTTTGTTTGCTGTTGATGTAGCCCTAAGCAGAGACTGGCGAGAATCACTTTCATGGAAAGGGCCTGCCAAGCTTCCAAAAAACTACGAGTTGCCTGAAATCTCAGCACAGACTTTTTCACCCAATCTTGATGAAACTTTCAGGTAATGATCAGTACACCATTCCCACTTGGCTCGCCAAATTTCGTTCTTCTAGGTTAAACCGTTCGTTGGCAGTAACCAGTTCCATTTTGAGGTTTCACTCTGTTTTCTCCTATAGGGATACATGTATTTGGAACTCTAAATCAAACACGATTTGTGAGAGCTCTTTGAAACGTGACACAATAAAGCAGTTTCAAGTTCTATCTCTATGGTTTGTTTGCTGTTGATGTAGCCTTATGCAGAGACTGGCGAGAATCACTTTCATGGAAAGGGCCTGCCAAGCTTCCAAAAAACTACGAGTTGCCTGAAATCTCAGCACACACTTTTTCACCCAATCTTGATGAAACTTTCAGGTAATGATCAGTACACCAATCTCACTTGGCTCGCCAAATTTCGTTCTTCTAGGTTAAACCGTTCGTTGGCAGTAACCGGTTTCATTTTGAGGTTTCACTCTGTTTTCTCCTATAGGGACACATGTATTTGGAACTCTAAATCAAACACGGTTTGTGCTAGCTCTTTGAAACTTGACACAATAAAGCAGTTTCAAGTTCTAACTCTATGGATTGTTTGCTGTTGATGTAGCCCTAAGCAGAGACTGGCGAGAATCACTTTCATGGAAAGGGCCTGCCAAGCTTCCAAAAAACTACGAGTTGCCTGAAATCTCAGCACACACTTTTTCACCCAATCTTGATGAAACTTTCAGGTAAAGATCAGTACACCAATCCCACTAGGCTCGCCAAATTTCGTTCTTCTAGGTTAAACCGTTCGTTGGCAGTAACCGGTTTCATTTTGAGGTTTCACTCTGTTTTCTCCTATAGGGATAAATGTATTTGGAACTCTAAATCAAACACGGTTTGTGCTAGCTCTTTGAATCTTGACACAATAAAGCAGTTTCAAGTTCTATCTCTATGGTTTGTTTGCTGTTGATGTAGCCCTAAGCAGAGACTGGCAAGAATCAGTTTCATGGAAAGGGCCTGCCAAGCTTCCAAAAAACTACGAGTTGCCTGAAATCTCAGCACACACTTTTTCACCCAATCTTGATGAAACTTTCAGGTAATGATCACTACACCAATCCCACTTGGCTCGCCAAATTTCGTTCTTCTAGTTTAACCGTTCGTTGGCAGTAACCGGTTTCATTTTGAGGTTTCACTCTGTTTTCTCCTATAGGGATACATGTATTTGGAACTCTAAATCAAACACGGTTTGTGCTAGCTCTTTGAAACTTGACACAATAAAGCAGTTTCAAGTTCTATCTCTATGGTTTGTTTGCTGTTGATGTAGCCCTAAGCAGAGACTGGCTAGAATCACTTTCATGGAAAGGGCCTGCCAAGCTTCCAAAAAACTACGAGTTGCCTGAAATCTCAGCACACACTTTTTCACCCAATCTTGATTAAACTTTCAGGTAATCATCAGTACACCAATCCCACTTGGCTCGCCAAATTTCGTTCTTCTAGGTTAAACCGTTCGTTGGCAGTAACCGGTTTCATTTTGAGGTTTCACTCTGTTTTCTCCTATAGGGATACATGTATTTGGAACTCTAAATCAAACACGGTTTGTGCTAGCTCTTTGAAACTTGACACAATAAAGCAGTTTCAAGTTCTATCTCTATGGTTTGTTTGCTGTTGATGTAGCCCTAAGCAGAGACTGGCGAGAATCACTTTCATGGAAAGGGCCTGCCAAGCTTCCAAAAAACTACGAGTTGCCGGGAATCTCAGCACACACTTTTTCACCCAATCTTGATTAAACTTTCAGGTAATCATCAGTACACCAATCCCACTTGGCTTGCCTAATTTCGTTCTTCTAAGTTAAACCGTTCGTTGGCAGTAACCAGTTCCATTTTGAGGTTTCACTCTGTTTTCTCCTATAGGGATACATGTATTTGGAACTCTAAATCAAACACGGTTTGTGCTAGCTCTTTGAAACGTGACACAATAAAGCAGTTTCAAGTTCTATCTCTATGGTTTGTTTGCTGTTGATGTAGCCCTAAGCAGAGACTGGCGAGAATCACTTTCATGGAAAGGGCCTGCCAAGCTTCCAAAAAACTACGAGTTGCCTGAAATCTCAGCACACACTTTTTCACCCAATCTTGATGAAACTTTCAGGTAATGATCAGTACACCAATCTCACTTGGCTCGCCAAATTTCGTTCTTCTAGGTTAAACCGTTCGTTGGCAGGAACCGGTTTCATTTTGAGGTTTCACTCTGTTTTCTCCTATAGGGATACATGTATTTGGAACTCTAAATCAAACACGGTTTGTGCTAGCTCTTTGAAACTTGACACAATAAAGCAGTTTCAAGTTCTAACTCTATGGTTTGTTTGCTGTTGATGTAGCCCTAAGCAGAGACTGGCGAGAATCAATTTCATGGAAAGGGCCTGCCAAGCTTCCAAAAAACTACGAGTTGCCTGAAATCTCAGCACACACTTTTTCACCCAATCTTGATGAAACTTTCAGGTAATGATCAGTACACCAATCTCACTTGGCTCGCCAAATTTCGTTCTTCTAGGTTAAACCGTTCGTTGGCAGTAACCGGTTTCATTTTGAGGTTTCACTCTGTTTTCTCCTATAGGGATACATGTATTTGGAACTCTAAATCAAACACGGTTTGTGGTAGCTCTTTGAATCTTGACACAATAAAGCAGTTTCAAGTTCTATCTCTATGGTTTGTTTGCTGTTGATGTAGCCCTAAGCAGAGACTGGCGAGAATCACTTTCATGGAAAGGGCCTGCCAAGCTTCCAAAAAACTACGAGTTGCCTGAAATTTCAGCACACACTTTTTCACCCAATCTTGATGAAACATTCACGTAATGATCAGTACAGCAATCCCACTTGGCTCGCCAAATTTCGTCCTTCTCGGTTAAACCGTTCGTTGTCAGTAACCGGTTTCATTTTGAGGTTTCACTCTGTTTTCTCCTATAGGGATACATGTATTTGGAACTCTAAATCAAACACGGTTTGTGCTAGCTCTTTGAAACTTGACACAATAAAGCAGTTTCAAGTTCTATCTCTATGGTTTGTTTGCTGTTGATGTAGCCCTAAGCAGAGACTGGCGAGAATCACTTTCATGGAAAGGGCCTGCCAAGCTTCCAAAAAACTACGAGTTGCCTGAAATCTCAGCACACACTTTTTCACCCAATCTTGATTAAACTTTCAGGTAATCATCAGTACACCAATCCCACTTGGCTCGCCAAATTTCGTTCTTCTAGGTTAAACCGTTCGTTGGCAGTAACCGGTTTCATTTTGAGGTTTCACTCTGTTTTCTCCTATAGGGATACATGTATTTGGAACTCTAAATCAAACACGGTTTGTGCTAGCTCTTTGAAACTTGACACAATAAAGAAGTTTCAAGTTCTATCTCTATGGTTTGTTTGCTGTTGATGTAGCCCTAAGCAGAGACTGGCGAGAATCACTTTCAAGGAAAGGGCCTGCCAAGCTTCCAAAAAACTACGAGTTGCCTGAAATCTCAGCACACACTTTTTCACCCCAATCTTGAGGAAACTTTCAGGTAATGATCAGTACAATAATCCCACTTGGCTGGCCAAATTTCGTTCTTCTAGGTTAAACCGTTCGTTGGCATTAACCAGTTCCATTTTGAGGTTTCACTCTGTTTTCTCCTATAGGGATACATGTATTTGGAACTCTAAATCAAACACGATTTGTGCTAGCTCTTTGAAACGTGACACAATAAAGCAGTTTCAAGTTCTATCTCTATGGTTTGTTTGCTGTTGATGTAGCCCTAAGCAGAGACTGGCGAGAATCAGTTTCATGGAAAGGGCCTGCCAAGCTTCCAAAAAACTACGAGTTGCCTGAAATCTCAGCACAACACTTTTTCACCCAATCTTGATTAAACTTTCAGGTAATCATCAGTACACCAATCCCACTTGGCTCGCCAAATTTCGTTCTTCTAGGTTAAACCGTTCGTTGGCAGTAACCGGTTTCATTTTGAGGTTTCACTCTGTTTTCTCCTATAGGGATTCATGTATTTGGAATTCTAAATCAAACACGGTTTGTGCTAGCTCTTTGAAACTTGACACAATAAAGAAGTTTCAAGTTCTATCTCTATGGTTTGTTTGCTGTTGATGTAGCCCGAAGCAGAGATTGGCGAGAATCACTTTCATGGAAAGGGCCTGCCAAGCTTCCAAAAAACTACGAGTTGCCTGAAATCTCAGCACACAATTTTTCACCCAATCTTGATGAAACTTTCAGGTAATGATCAGTACACCAATCCCACTTGGCTCGCCAAATTTCGTTCTTCTAGGTTAAACCGTTCGTTGGCAGTAACCGGTTCCATTTTGAGGTTTCACTCTGTTTTCTCCTATAGGGATACATGTATTTGGAACTCTAAATCAAACACGGTTTGTGCTAGCTCTTTGAAACGTGACACAATAAAGCAGTTTCAAGTTCTCTCTCTATGGTTTGTTTGCTGTTGATGTAGCCCTAAGCAGAGACTGGCGAGAATCAGTTTCATGGAAAGGGCCTGCCAAGCTTCCAAAAAACTACGAGTTGCCTGAAATCTCAGCACACACTTTTTCACCCAATCTTGATGAAACTTTCAGGTAATGATCACTACACCAAATCCCACTTGGCTCGCCAAATTTCGTCTTCTAGTTTAAACCGTTCGTTGGCAGTAACCGGTTTCATTTTGAGGTTTCACTCTGTTTTCTCCTATAGGGATACATGTATTTGGAACTCTAAATCAAACACGGTTTGTGCTAGCTCTTTGAAACTTGACACAATAAAGCAGTTTCAAGTTCTATCTCTATGGTTTTGTTTGCTGTTGATGTAGCCCTAAGCAGAGACTGGCGAGAATCACTTTCATGGAAAGGGGCCTGCCAAGCTTCCAAAAAACTACGAGTTGCCTGAAATCTCAGCACACACTTTTTCACCCAATCTTGATTAAACTTTCAGGTAATCATCAGTACACCAATCCCACTTGGCTCGCCAAATTTCGTTCTTCTAGGTTAAACCGTTCGTTGGCAGTAACCGGTTTCATTTTGAGGTTTCACTCTGTTTTCTCCTATAGGGATACATGTATTTGGAACTCTAAATCAAACACGGTTTGTGCTAGCTCTTTGAAACTTGACACAATAAAGCAGTTTCAAGTTCTATCTCTATGGTTTGTTTGCTGTTGATGTAGCCCTAAGCAGAGACTGGCGAGAATCACTTTCATGGAAAGGGCCTGCCAAGCTTCCAAAAAACTACGAGTTGCCGGGAATCTCAGCACACACTTTTTCACCCAATCTTGATTAAACTTTCAGGTAATCATCAGTACACCAATCCCACTTGGCTGGCCTAATTTCGTTCTTCTAGGTTAAACCGTTCGTTGGCAGTAACCAGTTCCATTTTGAGGTTTCACTCTGTTTTCTCCTATAGGGATACATGTATTTGGAACTCTAAATCAAACACGGTTTGTGCTAGCTCTTTGAAACGTGACACAATAAAGCAGTTTCAAGTTCTATCTCTATGGTTTGTTTGCTGTTGATGTAGCCCTAAGCAGAGACTGGCGAGAATGACTTTCATGGAAAGGGCCTGCCAAGCTTCCAAAAAACTACGAGTTGCCTGAAATCTCAGCACACACTTTTTCACCCAATCTTGATGAAACTTTCAGGTAATGATCAGTACACCAATCTCACTTGGCTCGCCAAATTCGTTCTTCTAGGTTAAACCGTTCGTTGGCAGTAACCGGTTTCATTTTGAGGTTTCACTCTGTTTTCTCCTATAGGGATACATGTTGGAACTCTAAATCAAACACGGTTTGTGCTAGCTCTTTGAAACTTGACACAATAAAGCAGTTTCAAGTTCTATCTCTATGGTTTGTTTGCTGTTGATGTAGCCCTAAGCAGAGACTGGCGAGAATCACTTTCATGGAAAGGGCCTGCCAAGCTTCCAAAAAACTACGAGTTGCCTGAAATCTCAGCACACACTTTTTCACCCAATCTTGATGAAACTTTCAGGTAATCATCAGTACACCAATCCCACTTGGCTCGCCAAATTTCGTTCTTCTAGGTTAAACCGTTCGTTGGCAGTAACCGGTTTCATTTTGAGGTTTCACTCTGTTTTCTCCTATAGGGATACATGTATTTGGAACTCTAAATCAAACACGGTTTGTGCTAGCTCTTTGAAACTTGACACAATAAAGCAGTTTCAAGTTCTATCTCTATGGTTTGTTTGCTGTTGATGTAGCCCTAAGCAGAGACTGGCGAGAATCACTTTCATGGAAAGGGCCTGCCAAGCTTCCAAAAAACTACGAGTTGCCTGAAATCTCAGCACACACTTTTTCACCCAATATTGATTAAACTTTCAGGTAATCATCAGTACACCAATCCCACTTGGCTCGCCAAATTTCGTTCTTCTAGGTTAAACCGTTCGTTGGCAGTAACCGGTTTCATTTTGAGGTTTCACTCTGTTTTCTCCTATAGGGATACATGTATTTGGAACTCTAAATCAAACACGGTTTGTGCTAGCTCTTTGAAACGTGACACAATAAAGCAGTTTCAAGTTCTATCTCTATGGTTTGTTTGCTGTTGATGTAGCCCTAAGCAGAGACTGGCGAGAATCACTTTCATGGAAAGGGCCTGCCAAGCTTCCAAAAAACTACGAGTTGCCTGAAATCTCAGCACACACTTTTTCACCCAATCTTGATGAAACTTTCAGGTAATGATCAGTACACCAATCCCACTTGGCTCGCCAAATTTCGTTCTTCTAGGTTAAACCGTTTGTTGGCATTAACCAGTTCCATTTTGAGGTTTCACTCTGTTTTCTCCTATAGGGATACATGTATTTGGAACTCTAAATCAAACACGGTTTGTGCTAGCTCTTTGAAACGTGACACAATAAAGCAGTTTCAAGTTCTATCTCTATGGTTTGTTTGCTGTTGATGTAGCCCTAAGCAGAGACTGGCGAGAATCACTTTCATGGAAAGGGCCTGCCAAGCTTCCAAAAAACTACGAGTTGCCTGAAATCTCAGCACACACTTTTTCACCCAATCTTGATGAAACTTTCAGGTAATGATCAGTACACCAATCTCACTTGGCTCGCCAAATTTCGTTCTTCTAGGTTAAACCGTTCGTTGGCAGTAACCGGTTTCATTTTGAGGTTTCACTCTGTTTTCTCCTATAGGGATGCATGTATTTGGAACTCTAAATCAAACACGGTTTGTGCTAGCTCTTTGAAACTTGACACAATAAAGAAGTTTCAAGTTCTAACTCTATGGTTTGTTTGCTGTTGATGTAGCCCTAAGCAGAGACTGGCGAGAATCACTTTCATGGAAAGGGCCTGCCAAGCTTCCAAAAAACTACGAGTTGCCTGAAATCTCAGCACACACTTTTTCACCCAATCTTGATGAAACTTTCAGGTAATGATCAGTACACCAATCTCACTTGGCTCGCCAAATTTCGTTCTTCTAGGTTAAACCGTTCGTTGGCAGTAACTGGTTTCATTTTGAGGTTTCACTCTGTTTTCTCCTATAGGGATACATGTATTTGGAACTCTAAATCAAACACGGTTTGTGCTAGCTCTTTGAATCTTGACACAATAAAGCAGTTTCAAGTTCTATCTCTATGGTTTGTTTGCTGTTGATGTAGCCCTAAGCAGAGACTGGCGAGAATCACTTTCATGGAAAGGGCCTGCCAAGCTTCCAAAAAACTACGAGTTGCCTGAAATCTCAGCACACACTTTTTCACCCAATCTTGATGAAACTTTCAGGTAATGATCAGTACACCAATCCCACTTGGCTCGCCAAATTTCGTTCTTCTAGGTTAAACCGTTCGTTGGCAGTAAACGGTTTCATTTTGAGGTTTCACTCTGTTTTCTCCTATAGGGATACATGTATTTGGAACTCTAAATCAAACACGGTTTGTGCTAGCTCTTTGAAACTTGACACAATAAAGCAGTTTCAAGTTCTATCTCTATGGTTTGTTTGCTGTTGATGTAGCCCTAAGCAGAGACTGGCGAGAATCACTTTCATGGAAAGGGCCTGCCAAGCTTCCAAAAAACTACGAGTTGCCTGAAATCTCAGCACACACTTTTTCACCCAATCTTGATTAAACTTTCAGGTAATCATCAGTACACCAATCCCACTTGGCTCGCCAAATTTCGTTCTTCTAGGTTAAACCGTTCGTTGGCAGTAACCGGTTTCATTTTGAGGTTTCACTCTGTTTTCTCCTATAGGGATACATGTATTTGGAACTCTAAATCAAACACGGTTTGTGCTAGCTCTTTGAAACTTGAAACAATAAAGAAGTTTCAAGTTCTATCTCTATGGTTTGTTTGCTGTTGATGTAGCCCTAAGCAGAGACTGGCGAGAATCACTTTCATGGAAAGGGCCTGCCAAGCTTCCAAAAAACTACGAGTTGCCTGAAATCTCAGCACACACTTTTTCACCCAATCTTGATGAAACTTTCAGGTAATGATCAGTACACCAATCTCACTTGGCTCGCCAAATTTCGTTCTTCTAGGTTAAACCGTTCGTTGGCAGTAACCGGTTTCATTTTGAGGTTTCACTCTGTTTTCTCCTATAGGGATACATGTATTTGGAACTCTAAATCAAACACGGTTTGTGCTAGCTCTTTGAATCTTGACACAATAAAGCAGTTTCAAGGTCTATCTCTATGGTTTGTTTGCTGTTGATGTAGCCCTAAGCAGAGACTGGCGAGAATCACTTTCATGGAAAGGGCCTGCCAAGCTTCCAAAAAACTACGAGTTGCCTGAAATCTCAGCACACACTTTTTCACCCAATCTTGATGAAACATTCAGGTAACGATCAGTACAGCAATCCCACTTGGCTCGCCAAATTTCGTCCTTCTCGGTTAAACCGTTCGTTGGCAGTAACCGGTTTCATTTTGAGGTTTCACTCTGTTTTCTCCTATAGGGATACATGTATTTGGAACTCTAAATCAAACACGGTTTGTGCTAGCTCTTTGAAACTTGACACAATAAAGAAGTTTCAAGTTCTATCTCTATGGTTTGTTTGCTGTTGATGTAGCCCTAAGCAGAGACTGGCGAGAATCACTTTCATGGAAAGGGCCTGCCAAGCTTCCAAAAAACTACGAGTTGCCTGAAATCTCAGCACACACTTTTTCACCCAATCTTGATGAAACATTCAGGTAACGATCAGTACAGCAATCCCACTTGGCTCGCCAAATTTCGTCCTTCTCGGTTAAACCGTTCGTTGGCAGTAACCGGTTTCATTTTGAGGTTTCACTCTGTTTTCTCCTATAGGGATACATGTATTTGGAACTCTAAATCAAACACGGTTTGTGCTAGCTCTTTGAAACTTGACACAATAAAGAAGTTTCAAGTTCTATCTCTATGGTTTGTTTGCTGTTGATGTAGCCCTAAGCAGAGACTGGCGAGAATCACTTTCAAGGAAAGGGCCTGCCAAGCTTCCAAAAAACTACGAGTTGCCTGAAATCTCAGCACACACTTTTTCACCCAATCTTGATGAAACTTTCAGGTAATGATCAGTACACCAATCCCACTTGGCTCGCCAAATTTCGTTCTTCTAGGTTAAACCGTTCGTTGGCATTAACCAGTTCCATTTTGAGGTTTCACTCGGTTTTCTCCTATAGGGATACATGTATTTGGAACTCTAAATCAAACACGGTTTGTGCTAGCTCTTTGAAACGTGACACAATAAAGCAGTTTCAAGTTCTATCTCTATGGTTTGTTTGCTGTTGATGTAGCCCTAAGCAGAGACTGGTGAGAATCACTTTCATGGAAAGGGCCTGCCAAGCTTCCAAAAAACTACGAGTTGCCTGAAATCTCAGCACACACTTTTTCACCCAATCTTTATGAAACTTTCAGGTAATGATCAGTACACCAATCTCACTTGGCTCGCCAAATTTCGTTCTTCTAGGTTAAACCGTTCGTTGGCAGTAACCGGTTTCATTTTGAGGTTTCACTCTGTTTTCTCCTATAGGGATGCATGTATTTGGAACTCTAAATCAAACACGGTTTGTGCTAGCTCTTTGAAACTTGACACAATAAAGAAGTTTCAAGTTCTAACTCTATGGATTGTTTGCTGTTGATGTAGCCCTAAGCAGAGACTGGCGAGAATCACTTTCATGGAAAGGGCCTGCCAAGCTTCCAAAAAACTACGAGTTGCCTGAAATCTCAGCACACACTTTTTCACCCAATCTTGATGAAACTTTCAGGTAATGATCAGTACACCAATCTCACTTGGCTCGCCAAATTTCGTTCTTCTAGGTTAAACCGTTCGTTGGCAGTAACTGGTTTCATTTTGAGGTTTCACTCTGTTTTCTCCTATAGGGATACATGTATTTGGAACTCTAAATCAAACACGGTTTGTGCTAGCTCTTTGAATCTTGACACAATAAAGCAGTTTCAAGTTCTATCTCTATGGTTTGTTTGCTGTTGATGTAGCCCTAAGCAGAGACTGGCGAGAATCACTTTCATGGAAAGGGCCTGCCAAGCTTCCAAAAAACTACGAGTTGCCTGAAATCTCAGCACACACTTTTTCACCCAATCTTGATGAAACTTTCAGGTAATGATCAGTACACCAATCCCACTTGGCTCGCCAAATTTCGTTCTTCTAGGTTAAACCGTTCGTTGGCAGTAAACGGTTTCATTTTGAGGTTTCACTCTGTTTTCTCCTATAGGGATACATGTATTTGGAACTCTAAATCAAACACGGTTTGTGCTAGCTCTTTGAAACTTGACACAATAAAGCAGTTTCAAGTTCTATCTCTATGGTTTGTTTGCTGTGGATGTAGCCCTAAGCAGAGACTGGCGAGAATCACTTTCATGGAAAGGGCCTGCCAAGCTTCCAAAAAACTACGAGTTGCCTGAAATCTCAGCACACACTTTTTCACCCAATCTTGATTAAACTTTCAGGTAATCATCAGTACACCAATCCCACTTGGCTCGCCAAATTTCGTTCTTCTAGGTTAAACCGTTCGTTGGCAGTAACCGGTTTCATTTTGAGGTTTCACTCTGTTTTCTCCTATAGGGATACATGTATTTGGAACTCTAAATCAAACACGGTTTGTGCTAGCTCTTTGAAACTTGACAC
Organism: Ictidomys tridecemlineatus; assembly: GCF_052094955.1. Taxonomy (NCBI): domain Eukaryota; kingdom Metazoa; phylum Chordata; class Mammalia; order Rodentia; family Sciuridae; genus Ictidomys; species Ictidomys tridecemlineatus. Next base: position 23,492 of record NW_027521926.1, on the reverse strand, counting down.
AATAAAGAAGTTTCAAGTTCTATCTCTATGGTTTGTTTGCTGTTGATGTAGCCCTAAGCAGAGACTGGCGAGAATCACTTTCAAGGAAAGGGCCTGCCAAGCTTCCAAAAAACTACGAGTTGCCTGAAATCTCAGCACACACTTTTTCACCCAATCTTGATGAAACTTTCAGGTAATAATCAGTACACCAATCCCACTTGGCTCGCCAAATTTCGTTCTTCTAGGTTAAACCGTTCGTTGGCAGTAACCGGTTTCATTTTGAGGTTTCACTCTGTTTTCTCCTATAGGGATACATGTATTTGGAACTCTAAATCAAACACGGTTTGTGCTAGCTCTTTGAAACTTGACACAATAAAGCAGTTTCAAGTTCTATCTCCATGGTTTGTTTGCTGTTGATGTAGCCGTAAGCAGAGACTGGCGAGAATCACTTTCATGGAAAGGGCCTGCCAAGCTTCCAAAAAACTACGAGTTTCCTGAAATCTCAGCACACACTTTTTCACCCAATCTTGATTAAACTTTCAGGTAATCATCAGTACACCAATCCCACTTGGCTCGCCAAATTTCGTTCTTCTAGGTTAAACCGTTCGTTGGCAGTAACCGGTTTCATTTTGAGGTTTCACTCTGTTTTCTCCTATAGGGATGCATGTATTTGGAACTCTAAATCAAACACGGTTTGTGCTAGCTCTTTGAAACTTGACACAATAAAGCAGTTTCAAGTTCTAACTCTATGGTTTGTTTGCTGTTGATGTAGCCCTAAGCAGAGACTGGCGAGAATCACTTTCATGGAAAGGGCCTGCCAACCTTCCAAAAAACTACGAGTTGCCTGAAATCTCAGCACACACTTTTTCACCCAATCTTGATGAAACTTTCAGGTAATGATCAGTACAGCAATCCCACTTGGCTCGCCAAATTTCGTCCTTCTCGGTTAAACCGTTCGCTGGCAGTAACCGGTTTCATTTTGAGGTTTCACTCTGTTTTCTCCTATAGGGATACATGTATTTGGAACTCTAAATCAAACACGGTTTGTGCTAGCTCTTTGAAACTTGACACAATAAAGCAGTTTCAAGTTCTATCTCTATGGTTTGTTTGCTGTTGATGTAGCCCTAAGCAGAGACTGGCGAGAATCACTTTCATGGAAAGGGCCTGCCAAGCTTCCAAAAAACTACGAGTTGCCTGAAATCTCAGCACACACTTTTTCACCCAATCTTGATGAAACTTTCAGGTAATGATCAGTACACCAATCCCACTTGGCTCGCCAAATTTCGTTCTTCTAGGTTAAACCGTTCGTTGGCAGTAACCGGTTTCATTTTGAGGTTTCACTCTGTTTTCTCCTATAGGGATACATGTATTTGGAACTCTAAATCAAACACGGTTTGTGCTAGCTCTTTGAAACTTGAAACAATAAAGAAGTTTCAAGTTCTATCTCTATGGTTTGTTTGCTGTTGATGTAGCCCTAAGCAGAGACTGGCGAGAATCACTTTCAAGGAAAGGGCCTGCCAAGCTTCCAAAAAACTACGAGTTGCCTGAAATCTCAGCACACACTTTTTCACCCAATCTTGATGAAACTTTCAGGTAATGATCAGTACACCAATCCCACTTGGCTCGCCAAATTTCGTTCTTCTAGGTTAAACCGTTCGTTGGCATTAACCAGTTCCATTTTGAGGTTTCACTCTGTTTTCTTCTATAGGGATACATGTATTTGGAACTCTAAATCAAACACGGTTTGTGCTAGCTCTTTGAATCTTGACACAATAAAGCAGTTTCAAGTTCTATCTCTATGGTTTGTTTGCTGTTGATGTAGCCCTAAGCAGAGACTGGCGAGAATCACTTTCATGGAAAGGGCCTGCCAAGCTTCCAAAAAACTACGAGTTGCCTGAAATCTCAGCACACACTTTTTCACCCAATCTTGATGAAACTTTCAGGTAATGATCAGTACACCAATCCCACTTGGCTCGCCAAGTTTCATTCTTCTAGGTTAAACCGTTCGTTGGCAGTAAACGGTTTCATTTTGAGGTTTCACTCTGTTTTCTCCTATAGGGATACATGTATTTGGAACTCTAAAAAAAACACGGTTTGTGCTAGCTCTTTGAAACTTGACACAATAAAGCAGTTTCAAGTTCTATCTCTATGTTTTGTTTGCTGTTGATGTAGCCCTAAGCAGAGACTGGCGAGAATCACTTTCATGGAAAGGGCCTGCCAAGCTTCCAAAAAACTACGAGTTGCCTGAAATCTCAGCACACACTTTTTCACCCAATCTTGATGAAACTTTCAGGTAATCATCAGTACACCAATCCCACTTGGCTCACCAAATTTCGTTCTTCTAGGTTAAACCGTTCGTTGGCAGTAACCGGTTTCATTTTGAGGTTTCACTCTGTTTTCTCCTATAGGGATACATGTATTTGGAACTCTAAATCAAACACGGTTTGTGCTAGCTCTTTGAAACTTGACACAATAAAGCAGTTTCAAGTTCTATCTCTATGGTTTGTTTGCTGTTGATGTAGCCCTAAGCAGAGACTGGCGAGAATCACTTTCATGGAAAGGGCCTGCCAAGCTTCCAAAAAACTACGAGTTGCCTGAAATCTCAGCACACACTTTTTCACCCAATATTGATTAAACTTTCAGGTAATCATCAGTACACCAATCCCACTTGGCTCGCCAAATTTCGTTCTTCTAGGTTAAACCGTTCGTTGGCAGTAACCGGTTTCATTTTGAGGTTTCACTCTGTTTTCTCCTATAGGGATACATGTATTTGGAACTCTAAATCAAACACGGTTTGTGCTAGCTCTTTGAAACGTGACACAATAAAGCAGTTTCAAGTTCTATCTCTATGGTTTGTTTGCTGTTGATGTAGCCCTAAGCAGAGACTGGCGAGAATCACTTTCATGGAAAGGGCCTGCCAAGCTTCCAAAAAACTACGAGTTGCCTGAAATCTCAGCACACACTTTTTCACCGAATCTTGATGAAACTTTCAGGTAATGATCAGTACACCAATCCCACTTGGCTCGCCAAATTTCGTTCTTCTAGGTTAAACCGTTTGTTGGCATTAACCAGTTCCATTTTGAGGTTTCACTCTGTTTTCTCCTATAGGGATACATGTATTTGGAACTCTAAATCAAACACGGTTTGTGCTAGCTCTTTGAAACGTGACACAATAAAGCAGTTTCAAGTTCTATCTCTATGGTTTGTTTGCTGTTGATGTAGCCCTAAGCAGAGACTGGCGAGAATCACTTTCATGGAAAGGGCCTGCCAAGCTTCCAAAAAACTACGAGTTGCCTGAAATCTCAGCACACACTTTTTCACCCAATCTTGATGAAACTTTCAGGTAATGATCAGTACACCAATCTCACTTGGCTCTCCAAATTTCGTTCTTCTAGGTTAAACCGTTCGTTGGCAGTAACCGGTTTCATTTTGAGGTTTCACTCTGTTTTCTCCTATAGGGATGCATGTATTTGGAACTCTAAATCAAACACGGTTTGTGCTAGCTCTTTGAAACTTGACACAATAAAGAAGTTTCAAGTTCTAACTCTATGGTTTGTTTGCTGTTGATGTAGCCCTAAGCAGAGACTGGCGAGAATCACTTTCATGGAAAGGGCCTGCCAAGCTTCCAAAAAACTACGAGTTGCCTGAAATCTCAGCACACACTTTTTCACCCAATCTTGATGAAACTTTCAGGTAATGATCAGTACACCAATCTCACTTGGCTCGCAAATTTTGTTCTTCTAGGTTAAACCGTTCGTTGGCAGTAACCGGTTTCATTTTGAGTTTTCACTCTGTTTTCTCCTATAGGGATACATGTATTTGAAACTCTAAATCAAACACGGTTTGTGCTAGCTCTTTGAAACTTGACACAATAAAGCAGTTTCAAGTTCTATCTCTATGGTTTGTTTGCTGTTGATGTAGCCCTAAGCAGAGACTGGCGAGAATCACTTTCATGGAAAGGGCCTGCCAAGCTTCCCAAAAACTACGAGTTGCCTGAATTCTCAGCAAACACTTTTTCACCCAATCTTGATGAAATTTTCAGGTAATGATCAGTACACCAATCTCACTTGGCTCGCAAATTTTGTTCTTCTAAGTTAAACCGTTCGTTGGCAGTAACCGGTTTCATTTTGAGATTTCACTCTGTTTTCTCCTATAGGGATACATGTATTTGAAACTCTAAATCAAACACGGTTTGTGCTAGCTCTTTGAAACTTGACACAATAAAGCAGTTTCAAGTTCTATCTCTATGGTTTGTTTGCTGTTGATGTAGCCCTAAGCAGAGACTGGCGAGAATCACTTTCATGGAAAGGGCCTGCCAAGCTTCCAAAAAACTACGAGTTGCGGGAAATCTCAGCACACACTTTTTCACCCAATCTTGATGAAACTTTCAGGTAATGATCAGTACACCAATCCCACTTGGCTCGCCAAATTTTGTTCTTCTAGGTTAAAGCGTTCGTTGGCAGTAACCGGTTTCATTTTGAGGTTTCACTCTGTTTTCTCCTATAGAGATACATGTATTTGGAACTCTAAATGAAACACGGTTTGTGCTAGCTCTTTGAAACTTGACACAATAAAGCAGTTTCAGGTTCTATCTCTATGATTTGTTTGCTGTTGATGTAGCCCTAAGCAGAGACTGGAGAGAATCACTTTCATCGAAAGGGCCTGCCAAGCTTCCAAAAAACTACGAGTTGCCTGAAATCTCAGCAAACACTTTTTCACCCAATCTTGATGAAACTTTCAGGTAATGATCAGTACACCAATTTCACTTGGCTCGCTAAATTTCGTTCTTCTAGGTTAAACCGTTCGTTGGCAGTAACCGGTTTCATTTTGAGGTTTCACTCTGTTTTCTCCTATAGGGATACATGTATTTGGAACTCTAAATGAAACACGGTTTATGCTAGCTCTTTGAAACTTGACACAATAAATCAGTTTCAGGTTCTATCTCTATGGTTTGTTTGCTGTTGATGTAGCCCTAAGCAGAGACTGGCGAGAATCACTTTCATGGAAAGGGCCTGCCAAGCTTCCAAAAAACTACGAGTTGCCTGAAATCTCAGCACACACTTTTTCACCCAATCTTGATGAAACTTTCAGGTAATGATCAGTACACCAATCCCACTTGGCTCGCCAAATTTCGTTCTTCTAGGTTAAACCGTTCATAGGCAGTAACCGGTTTCATTTTGAGGTTTCACTCTGTTTTCTCCTATAGGGATACATGTATTTGGAACTCTAAATCAAACACGGTTTGTGCTAGCTATTTGAAACTTGACACAATAAACAGTTTCAAGTTCTATCTCTATGGTTTGTTTGCTGTTGATGTAGCCCTAAGCAGAGACTGGCGAGAATCACTTTCATGGAAAGGGCCTGCCAAGCTTCCAAAAAACTACGAGTTGCCTGAAATCTCAGCACACACTTTTTCACCCAATCTTGATGAAACTTTCAGGTAATGATCAGTACACCAATCTCACTTGGCTCGCAAATTTTGTTCTTCTAGGTTAAACCGTTCGTTGGCAGTAACCGGTTTCATTTTGAGGTTTCACTCTGTTTTCTCCTATAGGGATACATGTATTTGGAAGTCTAAATCAAACACGGTTTGTGCTAGCTCTTTGAAACTTGACACAATAAAGCAGTTTCAAGTTCTATCTCTATGGTTTGCTTGCTGTTGATGTAGCCCTAAGCAGAGACTGGCGAGAATCACTTTCATGGAAAGGGCCTGCCAAGCTTCCAAAAAACTACGAGTTGCCTGAAATCTCAGCACACACTTTTTCACCCAATCTTGATGAAACTTTCAGGTAATGATCAGTACACCAATCCCACTTGGCTCGCCAAATTTCGTTCTTCTAGGTTAAACCGTTCATAGGCAGTAACCGTTTTCATTTTGAGGTTTCACTCTGTTTTCTCCTATAGGGATACATGTATTTGGAACTCTAAATCAAACACGGTTTGTGCTAGCTCTTTGAAACTTGACACAATAAACAGTTTCAAGTTCTATCTCTATGGTTTGTTTGCTGTTGATGTAGCCCTAAGCAGAGACTGGCGAGAATCACTTTCATGGAAAGGGCCTGCCAAGCTTCCATAAAACTACGAGTTGCCTGAAATCTCAGCACACACTTTTTCACCCAATCTTGATGAAACTTTCAGGAAATGATCAGTACACCAATCTCACTTGGCTCGCAAATTTTGTTCTTCTAGGTTAAACCGTTCGTTGGCAGTAACCGGTTTCATTTTGAGGTTTCACTCTGTTTTCTCCTATAGGGATACATGTATTTGGAAGTCTAAATCAAACACGGTTTGTGCTAGCTCTTTGAAACTTGACACAATAAAGCAGTTTCAAGTTCTATCTCTATGGTTTGTTTGCTGTTGATGTAGCCCTAAGCAGAGACTGGCGAGAATCACTTTCATGCAAAGGGCCTGCCAAGCTTCCAAAAAACTACGAGTTGCCTGAAATCTCAGCACACACTTTTTCACCCAATCTTGATGAAACTTTCAGGTAATGATCAGTACAAAAATCCCAATTGGCTCGCCAAATTTCGTTCTTCTAGGTTAAACCGTTCGTTGGCAGTAACCGGTTTCATTTTGAGGTTTCACTCTGTTTTCTCCTATAGGGATACATGTATTTGGAACTCTAAATCAAACACGGTTTGTGCTAGCTCTTTGAAACTTGACACAATAAAGCAGTTTCAAGTTCTATCTCTATGGTTTGTTTGCTGTTGATGTAGCCCTAAGCAGAGACTGGCGAGAATCACTTTCATATAAAGGGCCTGCCAAGCTTCCAAAAAACGAGTTGCCTGAAATCTCAGCACACACTTTTTCACCCAATCTTGATGAAACTTTCAGGTAATGATCAGTACAAAAATCCCAATTGGCTCGCCAAATTTCGTTCTTCTAGGTTAAACCGTTCGTTGGCAGTAACCGGTTTCATTTTGAGGTTTCACTCTGTTTTCTCCTATAGGGATACATGTATTTGGAACTCTAAATGAAACACGATTTGTGCTAGCTCTTTGAAACTTGACACAATAAAGCAGTTTCAGGTTCTATCTCTATGGTTTGTTTGCTGTTGATGTAGCCCAAAGCAGAGACTGGCGAGAATCACTTTCATGGAAAGGGCCTGCCAAGCTTCCAAAAAACTACGAGTTGCCTGAAATTTCAGCACACACTTTTTCGCCCAATCTTGATGAAACTTTCAGGTAATGATCAGTACACCAATCCCACTTGGCTCGCCAAATTTCGTTCTTCTAGGTTAAACCGTTCGTAGGCAGTAACCGGTTTCATTTTGAGGTTTCACTCTGTTCTCTCCTATAGGGATACATGTATTTGGAACTCTAAATCAAACACGGTATGTGCTAGCTCTTTGAAACTTGACACAATAAAGCAGTTTCAAGTTCTATCTCTATGGTTTGTTTGCTGTTGATGTAGCCCTAAGCAGAGACTGGCGAGAATCACTTTCATGGAAAGGGCCTGCCAAGCTTCCAAAAAACTACGATTTGCCTGAAATCTCAGCACAACTTTTTCACCCAATCATGATGAAACTTTCAGGTAATGATCAGTACACCAATCTCACTTGGCTCGCAAATTTTGTTCTTCTAGGTTAAACCGTTCGTTGGCAGTAACCGGTTTCATTTTGAGATTTCACTCTGTTTTCTCCTATAGGGACACATGTATTTGAAACTCTTAATCAAACACGGTTTGTGCTTGCTCTTTGAAACTTGACAGAATAAAGCAGGTTCAAGTTCTATCTCTATGGTTTGTTTGCTGTTGATGTAGCCCTAAGCAGAGACTGGCGAGAATCACTTTCATGGAAAGGTCCTGCCAAGCTTCCAAAAAACTACGAGTTGCGGGAAATCTCAGCACACACTTTTTCACCCAATCTTGATGAAACTTTCAGGTAATGATCAGTACACCAATCCCACTTGGCTCGCCAAATTTCGTTCTTCTAGGTTAAAGCGTTCGTTGGCAGTAACCTGTTTCATTTTGAGGTTTCACTCTGTTTTCTCCTATAGAGATACATGTATTTGGAACTCTAAATGAAACACGGTGTGTGCTAGCTCTTTGAAACTTGACACAATAAAGCAGTTTCAGGTTCTCTCTCTATGGTTTGTTTGCTGTTGATGTAGCACTAAGCAGAGACTGGAGAGAATCACTTTCATCGAAAGGGCCTGCCAAGCTTCCAAAAAACTACGAGTTGCCTGAAATCTCAGCACACACTTTTTCACCCAATCTTGATGAAACTTTCAGGTAATGATCAGTACACCAATTTCACTTGGCTTGCTAAATTTCGTTCTTCTAGGTTAAACCGTTCGTTGGCAGTAACCGGTTTCATTTTGAGGTTTCACTCTGTTTTCTCCTATAGGGATACATGTATTTGGAACTCTAAATGAAACACGGTTTATGCTAGCTCTTTGAAACTTGACACAATAAAGCAGTTTCAGGTTCTATCTCTATGGTTTGTTTGCTGTTGATGTAGCCCTAAGCAGAGACTGGCGAGAATCACTTTCATGGAAAGGGCCTGCCAAGCTTCCAAAAAACTACGAGTTGCCTGAAATTTCAGCACACACTTTTTCACCCAATCTTGATGAAACTTTCAGGTAATGATCAGTACACCAATCCCACTTGGCTCGCCAAATTTCGTTCTTCTAGGTTAAACCGTTCGTAGGCAGTAACCGGTTTCATTTTGAGGTTTCACTCTGTTCTCTCCTATAGGGATACATGTATTTGGAACTCTAAATCAAACACGGTTTGTGCTAGCTCTTTGAAACTTGACTCAATAAAGCAGTTTCAAGTTCTATCTCTATGGTTTGTTTGCTGTTGATGTAGCCCTAAGCAGAGACTGGCGAGAATCACTTTCATGGAAAGGGCCGGCCAAGCTTACAAAAAACTACGATTTGCCTGAAATCTCAGCACACACTTTTTCACCCAATCTTGATGAAACTTTCAGGTAATGATCAGTACACCAATCTCACTTGGCTCGCAAATTTTGTTCTTCTAGGTTAAACCGTTCGTTGGCAGTAACCGGTTTCATTTTGAGATTTCACTCTGTTTTCTCCTATAGGGATACATGTATTTGAAACTCTAAATCAAACACGGTTTGTGCTAGCTCTTAGAAACTTGACAGAATAAAGCAGGTTCAAGTTCTATCTTTATGGATTGTTTGCTGTTGATGTAGCCCTAAGCAGAGACTGGCGAGAATCACTTTCATGGAAAGGGCCTTCCAAGCTTCCAAAAAACTACGAGTTGCCTGAAATCTCAGCACACACTTTTTCACCCAATCTTGATGAAACTTTCAGGTAATGATCAGTACACCAATCGCACTTGGCTCGCCAAATTTCGTTCTTCTAGGTTAAACCGTTCGTTGGCAATAACCGGTTTCATTTTGAGGTTTCACTCTGTTTTCTCCTATAGGGATACATGTATTTGGAACTCTAAATCAAACACGGTTTATGCTAGCACTTTGAAACTTGACACAATAAAGCAGTTTCAAGTTCTATCTCTATGGTTTGTTTGCTGTTGATGTAGCACTAAGCAGAGACTGGCGAGAATCACTTTCATGGAAAGGGCCTGCCAAGCTTCCAAAAAATTACGAGTTGCCTGAAATCTCAGCACAGACTTTTTCACCCAATCTTGATGAAACTTTCAGGTAATGATCAGTACACCAATCTCACTTGGCTCGCCAAATTACGTTCTTCAAGGTTAAACCGTTCGTTGGCAGTAACCGGTTTCATTTTGAGGTTTCACTCTGTTTTCTCCTATAGGGATACATGTATTTGGAACTCTAAATCAAACACGGTTTGTGCTAGCTCTTTGAAACTTGACACAATAAACAGTTTCAAGTTCTATCTCTATGGTTTGTTTGCTGTTGATGTAGCCCTAAGCAGAGACCTGCGAGAAACACTTTCATGGAAAGGGCCTGCCAAGCTTCCAAAAAACTACGAGTTGCCTGAAATCTCAGCACACACTTTTTCACCCAATCTTGATGAAACTTTCAGGTAATGATCAGTACACCAATCGCACTTGGCTCGCCAAATTTCGTTCTTCTAGGTTAAACCGTTCGTTGGCAATAACCGGTTTCATTTTGAGGTTTCACTCTGTTTTCTCCTATAGGGATACATGTATTTGGAACTCTAAATCAAACACGGTTTGTGCTAGCACTTTGAAACTTGACACAATAAAGCAGTTTCAAGTTCTATCTCTATGGTTTGTTTGCTGTTGATGTAGCACTAAGCAGAGACTGGCGAGAATCACTTTCATGGAAAGGGCCTGCCAAGCTTCCAAAAAATTACGAGTTGCCTGAAATCTCAGCACAGACTTTTTCACCCAATCTTGATGAAACTTTCAGGTAATGATCAGTACACTAATCTCACTTGGCTCGCCAAATTACGTTCTTCAAGGTTAAACCGTTCGTTGGCAGTAACCGGTTTCATTTTGAGGTTTCACTCTGTTTTCTCCTATAGGGATACATGTATTTGGAACTCTAAATCAAACACGGTTTGTGCTAGCTCTTTGAAACTTGACACAATAAACAGTTTCAAGTTCTATCTCTATGGTTTGTTTGCTGTTGATGTAGCCCTAAGCAGAGACCTGCGAGAAACACTTTCATGGAAAGGGCCTGCCAAGCTTCCAAAAAACTACGAGTTGCCTGAAATCTCAGCACACACTTTTTCACCCAATCTTGATGAAACTTTCAGGTAATGATCAGTACACCAATTTCACTTGGCTCGCCAAATTTCGTTCTTCTAGGTTAAACCGTTCGTTGGCAGTAACCGGTTTCATTTTGAGTTTTCATTCTGTTTTCTCCTATAGGGATACATGTATTTGGAAGTCTAAATCAAACACGGTTTGTGCTAGCTCTTTGAAACTTGACAGAATAAAGCAGTTTCAAGTTCTATCTCTATGGTTTGTTTGCTGTTGATGTAGCCCTAAGCAGAGACTGGCGAGAATCACTTTCATGGAAAGGGCCTGCCAAGCTTCCAAAAAACTACGAGTTGCCTGAAATCTCAGCACACACTTTTTCACCCAATCTTGATGAAACTTTCAGGTAATGATCAGTACACCAATCCCACTTGGCTCGCCAAATTTCGTTCTTCTAGGTTAAACCGTTCGTTGGCAGTAACCGGTTTCATTTTGAGGTTTCACTCTGTTTTCTCCTATTGGGATACATGTATTTGGAACTCTAAATCAAACACGATTTGTGCTAGGTCTTTGAAACTTGACACAATAAAGCAGTTTCAAGTTCTATCTCTATGGTTTGTTTGCTGTTGATGTAGCCCTAAGCAGAGACTGGAGAGAATCACTTTCATGGAAAGGGCCTGCCAAGCTTCCAAAAAACTACAAGTTGCCTGAAATCTAAGCACACACTTTTTCACCCAATCTTGATGAAACTTTCAGGTAATGATCAGTACACCAATCTCACTTGGCTCGCCAAATTTCGTTCTTCTAGGTTAAACCGTTCGTTGGCAGTAACCGGTTTCATTTTGAGGTTTCACTCTGTTTTCTCCTATAGGGATACATGTATCTGGAAGTCTAAATCAAACACGGTTTGTGCTAGCTCTTTGATACTTGACACAATAAAGCAGTTTCAAGTTCTATCTCTATGGTTTCTTTGCTGTTGATGTAGCCCTAAGCAGAGACTGGGGGAATCACTTTCATGGAAAGGGCCTGCCAAGCTTCCAAAAAACTACGAGTTGCCTGAAATCTCAGCAAACACCTTTTCACCCAATCTTGATGAAACTTTCAGGTAATGATCAGTACACCAATCCCACTTGGCTCACCAAATTTTGTTCTTCTAGGTTAAACCGTTCTTTGGCAGTAACCGGTTTCATTTTGAGGTTTCACTCTGTTTTCTCCTATAGGGATACATTTATTTGGAACTCTAAATCAAACACGGTTTGTGCTAGCTCTTTGAAACTTGACACAATAAAGCAGTTTCAAGTTCTATCTCTATGGTTTGTTTGCTGTTGATGTAGCCCTAAGCAGAGACTGGCGAGAATCACTTTCATGGAAAGGGCCTGCCAAGCTTCCAAAAAACTACGAGTTGCCTGAAATCTCAGCACACACTTTTTCACCCAATCTTGATGAAACTTTCAGGTAATGATCAGTACACCAATCTCACTTGGCTCGCCAAATTTCGTTCTTCTAGGTTAAACCGTTCGTTGGCAGTAACCGGTTTCATTTTGAGGTTTCACTCTGTTTTCTCCTATAGGGATACATGTATTTGGAACTCTAAATCAAACACGGTTTGTGCTAGCTCTTTGAAACTTGACACAATAAACAGTTTCAAGTTCTATCTCTATGGTTTGTTTGCTGTTGATGTAGCCCTAAGCAGAGACTGGCGAGAATCACTTTCATGGAAAGGGCCTGCCAAGCTTCCAAAAAACTACGAGTTGCCTGAAATCTCAGCACACACTTTTTCACCGAATCTTGATGAAACTTTCAGGTAATGATCAGTACACCAATCGCACTTGGCTCGCCAAATTTCGTTCTTCTAGGTTAAACCGTTCGTTGGCAGTAACCGGTTTCATTTTGAGGTTTCACTCTGTTTTCTCCTATAGGGATACATGTATCTGGAAGTCTAAATCAAACGCGGTTTGTGCTAGCTCTTTGATACTTGACACAATAAAGCAGTTTCAAGTTCTATCTCTATGGTTTGTTTGCTGTTGATGTAGCCCTAAGCAGAGACTGGCGGGAATCACTTTCATGGAAAGGGCCTGCCAAGCTTCCAAAAAATTACGAGTTGCCTGAAATCTCAGCACAGACTTTTTCACCCAATCTTGATGAAACTTTCAGGTAATGATCAGTACACCAATCTCACTTGGCTCGCCAAATTACGTTCTTCAAGGTTAAACCGTTCGTTGGCAGTAACCGGTTTCATTTTGAGGTTTCACTCTGTTTTCTCCTATAGGGATACATGTATTTGGAACTCTAAATCAAACACGGTTTGTGCTAGCTCTTTGAAACTTGACACAATAAACAGTTTCAAGTTCTATCTCTATGGTTTGTTTGCTGTTGATGTAGCCCTAAGCAGAGACCTGCGAGAAACACTTTCATGGAAAGGGCCTGCCAAGCTTCCAAAAAACTACGAGTTGCCTGAAATTTCAGCACACACTTTTTCACCCAATCTTGATGAAACTTTCAGGTAATGATCAGTACACCAATCCCACTTGGCTCGCCAAATTTCGTTCTTCTAGGTTAAACCGTTCGTAGGCAGTAACCGGTTTCATTTTGAGGTTTCACTCTGTTCTCTCCTATAGGGATACATGTATTTGGAACTCTAAATCAAACACGGTTTGTGCTAGCTCTTTGAAACTTGACTCAATAAAGCAGTTTCAAGTTCTATCTCTATGGTTTGTTTGCTGTTGATGTAGCCCTAAGCAGAGACTGGCGAGAATCACTTTCATGGAAAGGGCCGGCCAAGCTTACAAAAAACTACGATTTGCCTGAAATCTCAGCACACACTTTTTCACCCAATCTTGATGAAACTTTCAGGTAATGATCAGTACACCAATCTCACTTGGCTCGCAAATTTTGTTCTTCTAGGTTAAACCGTTCGTTGGCAGTAACCGGTTTCATTTTGAGATTTCACTCTGTTTTCTCCTATAGGGATACATGTATTTGAAACTCTAAATCAAACACGGTTTGTGCTAGCTCTTAGAAACTTGACAGAATAAAGCAGGTTCAAGTTCTATCTTTATGGATTGTTTGCTGTTGATGTAGCCCTAAGCAGAGACTGGCGAGAATCACTTTCATGGAAAGGGCCTTCCAAGCTTCCAAAAAACTACGAGTTGCCTGAAATCTCAGCACACACTTTTTCACCCAATCTTGATGAAACTTTCAGGTAATGATCAGTACACCAATCGCACTTGGCTCGCCAAATTTCGTTCTTCTAGGTTAAACCGTTCGTTGGCAATAACCGGTTTCATTTTGAGGTTTCACTCTGTTTTCTCCTATAGGGATACATGTATTTGGAACTCTAAATCAAACACGGTTTATGCTAGCACTTTGAAACTTGACACAATAAAGCAGTTTCAAGTTCTATCTCTATGGTTTGTTTGCTGTTGATGTAGCACTAAGCAGAGACTGGCGAGAATCACTTTCATGGAAAGGGCCTGCCAAGCTTCCAAAAAATTACGAGTTGCCTGAAATCTCAGCACAGACTTTTTCACCCAATCTTGATGAAACTTTCAGGTAATGATCAGTACACCAATCTCACTTGGCTCGCCAAATTACGTTCTTCAAGGTTAAACCGTTCGTTGGCAGTAACCGGTTTCATTTTGAGGTTTCACTCTGTTTTCTCCTATAGGGATACATGTATTTGGAACTCTAAATCAAACACGGTTTGTGCTAGCTCTTTGAAACTTGACACAATAAACAGTTTCAAGTTCTATCTCTATGGTTTGTTTGCTGTTGATGTAGCCCTAAGCAGAGACCTGCGAGAAACACTTTCATGGAAAGGGCCTGCCAAGCTTCCAAAAAACTACGAGTTGCCTGAAATCTCAGCACACACTTTTTCACCCAATCTTGATGAAACTTTCAGGTAATGATCAGTACACCAATCGCACTTGGCTCGCCAAATTTCGTTCTTCTAGGTTAAACCGTTCGTTGGCAATAACCGGTTTCATTTTGAGGTTTCACTCTGTTTTCTCCTATAGGGATACATGTATTTGGAACTCTAAATCAAACACGGTTTGTGCTAGCACTTTGAAACTTGACACAATAAAGCAGTTTCAAGTTCTATCTCTATGGTTTGTTTGCTGTTGATGTAGCACTAAGCAGAGACTGGCGAGAATCACTTTCATGGAAAGGGCCTGCCAAGCTTCCAAAAAATTACGAGTTGCCTGAAATCTCAGCACAGACTTTTTCACCCAATCTTGATGAAACTTTCAGGTAATGATCAGTACACCAATCTCACTTGGCTCGCCAAATTACGTTCTTCAAGGTTAAACCGTTCGTTGGCAGTAACCGGTTTCATTTTGAGGTTTCACTCTGTTTTCTCCTATAGGGATACATGTATTTGGAACTCTAAATCAAACACGGTTTGTGCTAGCTCTTTGAAACTTGACACAATAAACAGTTTCAAGTTCTATCTCTATGGTTTGTTTGCTGTTGATGTAGCCCTAAGCAGAGACCTGCGAGAAACACTTTCATGGAAAGGGCCTGCCAAGCTTCCAAAAAACTACGAGTTGCCTGAAATCTCAGCACACACTTTTTCACCCAATCTTGATGAAACTTTCAGGTAATGATCAGTACACCAATTTCACTTGGCTCGCCAAATTTCGTTCTTCTAGGTTAAACCGTTCGTTGGCAGTAACCGGTTTCATTTTGAGTTTTCATTCTGTTTTCTCCTATAGGGATACATGTATTTGGAAGTCTAAATCAAACACGGTTTGTGCTAGCTCTTTGAAACTTGACAGAATAAAGCAGTTTCAAGTTCTATCTCTATGGTTTGTTTGCTGTTGATGTAGCCCTAAGCAGAGACTGGCGAGAATCACTTTCATGGAAAGGGCCTGCCAAGCTTCCAAAAAACTACGAGTTGCCTGAAATCTCAGCACACACTTTTTCACCCAATCTTGATGAAACTTTCAGGTAATGATCAGTACACCAATCCCACTTGGCTCGCCAAATTTCGTTCTTCTAGGTTAAACCGTTCGTTGGCAGTAACCGGTTTCATTTTGAGGTTTCACTCTGTTTTCTCCTATTGGGATACATGTATTTGGAACTGTAAATCAAACACGATTTGTGCTAGGTCTTTGAAACTTGACACAATAAAGCAGTTTCAAGTTCTATCTCTATGGTTTGTTTGCTGTTGATGTAGCCCTAAGCAGAGACTGGAGAGAATCACTTTCATGGAAAGGGCCTGCCAAGCTTCCAAAAAACTACAAGTTGCCTGAAATCTAAGCACACACTTTTTCACCCAATCTTGATGAAACTTTCAGGTAATGATCAGTACACCAATCTCACTTGGCTCGCCAAATTTCGTTCTTCTAGGTTAAACCGTTCGTTGGCAGTAACCGGTTTCATTTTGAGGTTTCACTCTGTTTTCTCCTATAGGGATACATGTATCTGGAAGTCTAAATCAAACACGGTTTGTGCTAGCTCTTTGATACTTGACACAATAAAGCAGTTTCAAGTTCTATCTCTATGGTTTCTTTGCTGTTGATGTAGCCCTAAGCAGAGACTGGGGGAATCACTTTCATGGAAAGGGCCTGCCAAGCTTCCAAAAAACTACGAGTTGCCTGAAATCTCAGCAAACACCTTTTCACCCAATCTTGATGAAACTTTCAGGTAATGATCAGTACACCAATCCCACTTGGCTCACCAAATTTTGTTCTTCTAGGTTAAACCGTTCTTTGGCAGTAACCGGTTTCATTTTGAGGTTTCACTCTGTTTTCTCCTATAGGGATACATTTATTTGGAACTCTAAATCAAACACGGTTTGTGCTAGCTCTTTGAAACTTGACACAATAAAGCAGTTTCAAGTTCTATCTCTATGGTTTGTTTGCTGTTGATGTAGCCCTAAGCAGAGACTGGCGAGAATCACTTTCATGGAAAGGGCCTGCCAAGCTTCCAAAAAACTACGAGTTGCCTGAAATCTCAGCACACACTTTTTCACCCAATCTTGATGAAACTTTCAGGTAATGATCAGTACACCAATCTCACTTGGCTCGCCAAATTTCGTTCTTCTAGGTTAAACCGTTCGTTGGCAGTAACCGGTTTCATTTTGAGGTTTCACTCTGTTTTCTCCTATAGGGATACATGTATTTGGAACTCTAAATCAAACACGGTTTGTGCTAGCTCTTTGAAACTTGACACAATAAACAGTTTCAAGTTCTATCTCTATGGTTTGTTTGCTGTTGATGTAGCCCTAAGCAGAGACTGGCGAGAATCACTTTCATGGAAAGGGCCTGCCAAGCTTCCAAAAAACTACGAGTTGCCTGAAATCTCAGCACACACTTTTTCACCCAATCTTGATGAAACTTTCAGGTAATGATCAGTACACCAATCGCACTTGGCTCGCCAAATTTCGTTCTTCTAGGTTAAACCGTTCGTTGGCAGTAACCGGTTTCATTTTGAGGTTTCACTCTGTTTTCTCCTATAGGGATACATGTATCTGGAAGTCTAAATCAAACGCGGTTTGTGCTAGCTCTTTGATACTTGACACAATAAAGCAGTTTCAAGTTCTATCTCTATGGTTTGTTTGCTGTTGATGTAGCCCTAAGCAGAGACTGGCGGGAATCACTTTCATGGAAAGGGCCTGCCAAGCTTCCAAAAAAATTACGAGTTGCCTGAAATCTCAGCACAGACTTTTTCACCCAATCTTGATGAAACTTTCAGGTAATGATCAGTACACCAATCTCACTTGGCTCGCCAAATTACGTTCTTCAAGGTTAAACCGTTCGTTGGCAGTAACCGGTTTCATTTTGAGGTTTCACTCTGTTTTCTCCTATAGGGATACATGTATTTGGAACTCTAAATCAAACACGGTTTGTGCTAGCTCTTTGAAACTTGACACAATAAACAGTTTCAAGTTCTATCTCTATGGTTTGTTTGCTGTTGATGTAGCCCTAAGCAGAGACCTGCGAGAAACACTTTCATGGAAAGGGCCTGCCAAGCTTCCAAAAAACTACGAGTTGCCTGAAATCTCAGCACACACTTTTTCACCCAATCTTGATGAAACTTTCAGGTAATGATCAGTACACCAATTTCACTTGGCTCGCCAAATTTCGTTCTTCTAGGTTAAACCGTTCGTTGGCAGTAACCGGTTTCATTTTGAGTTTTCATTCTGTTTTCTCCTATAGGGATACATGTATTTGGAAGTCTAAATCAAACACGGTTTGTGCTAGCTCTTTGAAACTTGACACAATAAAGCAGTTTCAAGTTCTATCTCTATGGTTTGTTTGCTGTTGATGTAGCCCTAAGCAGAGACTGGCGAGAATCACTTTCATGGAAAGGGCCTGCCAAGCTTCCAAAAAACTACGAGTTGCCTGAAATCTCAGCACACACTTTTTCACCCAATCTTGATGAAACTTTCAGGTAATGATCAGTACACCAATCCCACTTGGCTCGCCAAATTTCGTTCTTCTAGGTTAAACCGTTCGTTGGCAGTAACCGGTTTCATTTTGAGGTTTCACTCTGTTTTCTCCTATTGGGATGCATGTATTTGGAACTCTAAATCAAACACGATTTGTGCTAGGTCTTTGAAACTTGACACAATAAAGCAGTTTCAAGTTCTATCTCTATGGTTTGTTTGCTGTTGATGTAGCCCTAAGCAGAGACTGGAGAGAATCACTTTCATGGAAAGGGCCTGCCAAGCTTCCAAAAAACTACAAGTTGCCTGAAATCTAAGCACACACTTTTTCACCCAATCTTGATGAAACTTTCAGGTAATGATCAGTACACCAATCTCACTTGGCTCGCCAAATTTCGTTCTTCTAGGTTAAACCGTTCGTTGGCAGTAACCGGTTTCATTTTGAGGTTTCACTCTGTTTTCTCCTATAGGGATACATGTATCTGGAAGTCTAAATCAAACACGGTTTGTGCTAGCTCTTTGATACTTGACACAATAAAGCAGTTTCAAGTTCTATCTCTATGGTTTGTTTGCTGTTGATGTAGCCCTAAGCAGAGACTGGGGGAATCACTTTCATGGAAAGGGCCTGCCAAGCTTCCAAAAAACTACGAGTTGCCTGAAATCTCAGCAAACACCTTTTCACCCAATCTTGATGAAACTTTCAGGTAATGATCAGTACACCAATCCCACTTGGCTCACCAAATTTTGTTATTCTAGGTTAAACCGTTCTTTGGCAGTAACCGGTTTCATTTTGAGGTTTCACTCTGTTTTCTCCTATAGGGATACATTTATTTGGAACTCTAAATCAAACACGGTTTGTGCTAGCTCTTTGAAACTTGACACAATAAAGCAGTTTCAAGTTCTATCTCTATGGTTTGTTTGCTGTTGATGTAGCCCTAAGCAGAGACTGGCGAGAATCACTTTCATGGAAAGGGCCGGCCAAGCTTCCAAAAAACTACGAGTTGCCAGAAATCTCAGCAAACACCTTTTCACCCAATCTTGATGAAACTTTCAGGTAATGATCAGTACACCAATCCCACTTGGCTCGCCAAATTTCGTTTTTCTAGGTTAAACCGTTCGTTGGCAGTAACCGGTTTCATTTTGAGGTTTCACTCTGTTTTCTCCTATAGGGATACATGTATTTGGAACACTAAATCAAACACGGTTTGTGCTAGCTCTTTGAAACTTGACACAATAAAGCAGTTTCAAGTTCTATCTCTATGGATTGTTTGCTGTTGATGTAGCCCTAAGCAGAGACTGGCGAGAATCACTTTCATGGAAAGGGCCTGCCAAGCTTCCAAAAAACTACGAGTTGCCTGAAATCTCAGCACACACTTTTTCACCCAATCTTGATGAAACTTTCAGGTAATGATCAGTACACCAATCTCACTTGGCTCGCCAAATTTCGTTCTTCTAGGTTAAACCGTTCGTTGGCAGTAACCGGTTTCATTTTGAGGTTTCACTCTGTTTTCTCCTATAGGGATACATGTATTTGGAACTCTAAATCAAACACGGTTTGTGCTAGCTCTTTGAAACTTGACACAATAAAGCAGTTTCAAGTTCTATCTCTATGGTTTGTTTGCTGTTGATGTAGCCCTAAGCAGAGACTGGCGAGAATCACTTTCATGGAAAGGGCCTGCCAAGCTTCCAAAAAACTACGAGTTGCCTGAAATCTCAGCACACACTTTTTCACCCAATCTTGATGAAACTTTCAGGTAATGATCAGTACACCAATCTCACTTGGCTCGCCAAATTTCGTTCTTCTAGGTTAAACCGTTCGTTGGCAGTAACCGGTTTCATTTTGAGGTTTCACTCTGTTTTCTCCTATAGGGATACATGTATCTGGAAGTCTAAATCAAACGCGGTTTGTGCTAGCTCTTTGATACTTGACACAATAAAGCAGTTTCAAGTTCTATCTCTATGGTTTGTTTGCTGTTGATGTAGCCCTAAGCAGAGACTGGCGGGAATCACTTTCATGGAAAGGGCCTGCCAAGCTTCCAAAAAACTACGAGTTGCCTGAAATCTCAGCAAACACCTTTTCACCCAATCTTGATGAAACTTTCAGGTAATGATCAGTACACCAATCCCACTTGGCTCGCCAAATTTTGTTCTTCTAGGTTAAACCGTTCTTTGGCAGTAACCGGTTTCATTTTGAGGTTTCACTCTGTTTTCTCCTATAGGGATACATTTATTTGGAACTCTAAATCAAACACGGTTTGTGCTAGCTCTTTGAAACTTGACACAATAAAGCAGTTTCAAGTTCTATCTCTATGGTTTGTTTGCTGTTGATGTAGCCCTAAGCAGAGACTGGCGAGAATCACTTTCATGGAAAGGGCCGGCCAAGCTTCCAAAAAACTACGAGTTGCCAGAAATCTCAGCAAACACCTTTTCACCCAATCTTGATGAAACTTTCAGGTAATGATCAGTACACCAATCCCACTTGGCTCGCCAAATTTCGTTTTTCTAGGTTAAACCGTTCGTTGGCAGTAACCGGTTTCATTTTGAGGTTTCACTCTGTTTTCTCCTATAGGGATACATGTATTTGGAACTCTAAATCAAACACGGTTTGTGCTAGCTCTTTGAAACTTGACACAATAAAGCAGTTTCAAGTTCTATCTCTATGGTTTGTTTGCTGTTGATGTAGCCCTAAGCAGAGACTGGCGAGAATCACTTTCATGGAAAGGGCCTGCCAAGCTTCCAAAAAATTACGAGTTGCCTGAAATCTCAGCACACACTTTTTCACCCAATCTTGATGAAACTTTCAGGTAATGATCAGTACACCAATCTCACTTGGCTCGCCAAATTACGTTCTTCAAGGTTAAACCGTTCGTTGGCAGTAACCGGTTTCATTTTGAGGTTTCACTCTGTTTTCTCCTATAGGGATACATGTATTTGGAACTCTAAATCAAACACGGTTTGTGCTAGCTCTTTGAAACTTGACACAATAAACAGTTTCAAGTTCTATCTCTATGGTTTGTTTGCTGTTGATGTAGCCCTAAGCAGAGACCTGCGAGAATCACTTTCATGGAAAGGGCCTGCCAAGCTTCCAAAAAACTACGAGTTGCCTGAAATCTCAGCACACACTTTTTCACCCAATCTTGATGAAACTTTCAGGTAATGATCAGTACACCAATCCCACTTGGCTCGCCAAATTTCATTTTTCTAGGTTAAACCGTTCGTTGGCAGTAACCGGTTTCATTTTGAGGTTTCACTCTGTTTTCTCCTATAGGGATACATGTATTTGGAACTCTAAATCAAACACGGTTTGTGCTAGCTCTTTGAAACTTGACACAATAAAGCAGTTTCAAGTTCTATCTCTATGGTTTGTTTGCTGTTGATGTAGCCCTAAGCAGAGACTGGCGAGAATCACTTTCATGGAAAGGGCCTGCCAAGCTTCCAAAAAACTACGAGTTGCCTGAAATCTCAGCACACACTTTTTCACCCAATCTTGATGAAACTTTCAGGTAATGATCAGTACAACAATCCCACTTGGCTCACCAAATTTCGTTCTTCTAGGTTAAAGCGTTTGTTGGCAGTAACCGGTTTCATTTTGAGGTTTCACTCTGTTTTCTCCTATAGGGATACATGTATTTGGAACTCTAAATCAAACACGGTTTGTGCTAGCTCTTTGAAACGTGACACAATAAAGCAGTTTCAAGTTCTATCTCTATGGTTTGTTTGCTGTTGATGTAGCCCTAAGCAGAGACTGGCGAGAATCACTTTCATGGAAAGGGCCTGAGAAGCTTCCAAAAAACTACGAGTTGCCTGAAATCTCAGCACACACTTTTTCACCCAATCTTGATGAAACTTTCAGGTAATGATCAGTACACCAATCTCACTTGGCTCGCCAAATTTCGTTCTTCTAGGTTAAACCGTTCGTTGGCAGTAACCGGTTTCATTTTGAGGTTTCACTCTGTTTTCTCCTATAGGGATACATGTATCTGGAAGTCTAAATCAAACACGGTTTGTGCTAGCTCTTTGATACTTGACACAATAAAGCAGTTTCAAGTTCTATCTCTATGGTTTGTTTGCTGTTGATGTAGCCCTAAGCAGAGACTGGGGGAATCACTTTCATGGAAAGGGCCTGCCAAGCTTCCAAAAAACTACGAGTTGCCTGAAATCTCAGCAAACACCTTTTCACCCAATCTTGATGAAACTTTCAGGTAATGATCAGTACACCAATCCCACTTGGCTCACCAAATTTTGTTCTTCTAGGTTAAACCGTTCTTTGGCAGTAACCGGTTTTCATTTTGAGGTTTCACTCTGTTTTCTCCTATAGGGATACATTTATTTGGAACTCTAAATCAAACACGGTTTGTGCTAGCTCTTTGAAACTTGACACAATAAAGCAGTTTCAAGTTCTATCTCTATGGTTTGTTTGCTGTTGATGTAGCCCTAAGCAGAGACTGGCGAGAATCACTTTCATGGAAAGGGCCGGCCAAGCTTCCAAAAAACTACGAGTTGCCAGAAATCTCAGCAAACACCTTTTCACCCAATCTTGATGAAACTTTCAGGTAATGATCAGTACACCAATCCCACTTGGCTCGCCAAATTTCGTTTTTCTAGGTTAAACCGTTCGTTGGCAGTAACCGGTTTCATTTTGAGGTTTCACTCTGTTTTCTCCTATAGGGATACATGTATTTGGAACACTAAATCAAACACGGTTTGTGCTAGCTCTTTGAAACTTGACACAATAAAGCAGTTTCAAGTTCTATCTCTATGGATTGTTTGCTGTTGATGTAGCCCTAAGCAGAGACTGGCGAGAATCACTTTCATGGAAAGGGCCTGCCAAGCTTCCAAAAAACTACGAGTTGCCTGAAATCTCAGCACACACATTTTCACCCAATCTTGATGAAACTTTCAGGTAATGATCAGTACACCAATCTCACTTGGCTCGCCAAATTTCGTTCTTCTAGGTTAAACCGTTCGTTGGCAGTAACCGGTTTCATTTTGAGGTTTCACTCTGTTTTCTCCTATAGGGATACATGTATTTGGAACTCTAAATCAAACACGGTTTGTGCTAGCTCTTTGAAACTTGACACAATAAAGCAGTTTCAAGTTCTATCTCTATGGTTTGTTTGCTGTTGATGTAGCCCTAAGCAGAGACTGGCGAGAATCACTTTCATGGAAAGGGCCTGCCAAGCTTCCAAAAAACTACGAGTTGCCTGAAATCTCAGCACACACTTTTTCACCCAATCTTGATGAAACTTTCAGGTAATGATCAGTACACCAATCTCACTTGGCTCGCCAAATTTCGTTCTTCTAGGTTAAACCGTTCGTTGGCAGTAACCGGTTTCATTTTGAGGTTTCACTCTGTTTTCTCCTATAGGGATACATGTATCTGGAAGTCTAAATCAAACGCGGTTTGTGCTAGCTCTTTGATACTTGACACAATAAAGCAGTTTTAAGTTCTATCTCTATGGTTTGTTTGCTGTTGATGTAGCCCTAAGCAGAGACT